>NW_009620514.1:0-15782 GCF_000690535.1 Cariama cristata | reverse complement strand
AGAGTTTTTCCCAGCACCTCTAAAAAAGGAAAAGAGTTAAATCTATCCATAAAACTGTGAAGCTATTCATTAATTACTGCATATTTTATTCTGCCATTGAACCATACTGGCCCTGCCTGAAGGAAAATTATGAACTGCTGGGGTCTTTGCTCAGGGAACCAAAACCAGAGACTTGAAAGCTTTTCCCTCCCTCCTTTTCTGTCATAGTTTGCTCTGCTTTATTTCTTTCTTCTTATTTCTTTTTTTTTTCCCCTCACCTTTCTTTCAGATGCTTCTGACATTTTAACAGGCTCTCTGATCACTTCCAGGTGACCTGACCATCTTTTGTACTGTTCTTGTCATCATTCATCTAGATGAGAAAAAAGTTAGGAAGAAAAAAAGCAAGAAGAGGTTTTAGTTTTTACTGTCCCTCCTCTCCTAACCCTGAGAGCGTGTCGTTCTCCATCTCATTCAGACTGGTGCTGTTAGTGCAGAGGAGATCTGTCCCTATCATAGGTTTTCGAAGAGCTGAGGGTCACTGAGTCCTTCATACCCCTGTGAAGCAGGTAAATAGGCTGTGAAACCTATTTAACCTGTTGTGCTGGGCCTTGTGTTGCGGATCACAATAAATCACACAGAGCCAAATGGATTTTTCCCCCTGCTTTAATATTTATTTGGCAGTGAATTTTTAATAGGGAGGGACTTTCAGTTGTCATCCCAAGAATGCCAAGTGGACAAAAGGAGGGAAGGGACAAACTTAGAAGAATGGATGCAAAGCTCTGGGGGAAGGAAGAGAGGAAGGATGGGAGGAGAAAAAGGGAATGGGAAAGGGAAAGGGGAAGGAGAACAGAGAGGCAATAGTCACTGTAGCATCTTTGTTTGAAGATGAGTTTCTCAGATGACAGCAGCTTAGTGCAGGTCCCTGCCCTCGCAGCGGTGAACAGTTCACACACAGCAGGGAAGAGAGTAAGCCTGAGAAAGAGTTTTGACCCAAAGGTACTTGTACCTTTCCAGAGTTCAGTTTTCACATCTAACCTTTCCATCAAAACAAATAAACTAATGAGTGATTTGTCAGCCCAATTTGACAAAAAAAAGGAAACTATGGTTGTGGTCCAAAATCTGAAATTCAACTCTGGTGCTGCGTGTGACTGAGAGAAAGGGGTCGAGAGTCACTACAGAGAGACAGATATCATTGGCTAGATAAAGAGATGGTGTGGAGAGATACAGCAAGTGCTTCAGATAGATGGTGAGCCTTAGATGGAATGGATATATAGTTAAAATTTAAGAGATGGATACTATAAGTACACATGGGAAGATACCTTGTACGGACATACTGTGACTGGATGTTGCAGGAAGAGGGATATTGTAAGATATAGACAGACACTGTCTGGGAAAAATGGGTAAGGCAACAAGTAATGCTGCAGCTAGGCACATAAAGATTGATTCTGTTGATAAATAAATTCTATAAATAAATACTACAGAAAGATATTTCAGTAGCCTGCCATCTATGAATATTTGACACACACATCTAAGAAACTGCGTAGCATCTCATCGAAAATAAACATAACCAAGCAGCTACTAGATATGTGTGCGATCATACTGTTTAAACATTTAAGAGATGTTAGCAGCTGCAGCAAAACCAGCAATTTATCACTTGATTCAAAGCTTGTTTCACCCTGATGGACATATCATTGATGGCCTGGCAACAGCGTGGCAGAAAAGGCTGGGCCAGCAGGTAGACAATTAAGTGCTGAAGCAACATTGGATAAGTAAATGGAAAAATGCAGTGCTTGGATTTCAGAATTTGAAATAGGCCTCCCATCTTGTATCCAGGCTTACCAAGGGATGATACATTTCAAAATAATTTCCACCGCTATGCTGTACTGGTCCAAGCCTGACCTTATGGGCTTGTCTGTCCCATGCTGCTGTTATAACCCCACAAGCCCCTGTAGAGACCTCCATTCCCAGCTCTCCTCAGCTACCTTATTGATCACAGCAAGCAGTCGAAAGTCCTGCTACTGAGTGTCCTGGCAGCAGTGCAGAACATCCTGTTCTCCTGTAATAGGCAAGAGTTGTCATCCACACAGACACTGCTGAGGCTGTCAGACTTACTCCTAACCTGGCAGATGCTGCCCAAATTGAGAGCCCTTTCAGGGAGGGAGATCCTGTTGTGGTTCCTGTGGTCAGCATCAGCAATCCTGAGAACTGCAAGAGTACAGAGTGTCTGAGTAGTCAATGTACTTTCATAGTTTACATCTTTCCACCCTCACTGTGTCTGTCCTACCTCACCTCAGGCCTCTCCTGAGCCTTACAGAGGGACCATTTCCTCGCTGAGGTTTTCAGTATTCCCACTGAATGAACTTCTGTACCAGCTACTGTTTTGTTCACTTCTGCAAACACCTTTCTACCCTGTGCTTTGGCAGAACCTCTCCTTTTGTTGATTGCTCAACCCCACATCAGGGATGCTCATTTTGGAGCTATCAGTCCCTACTTAGCATGTGTTATCACACTGCCCTTGAAGCAGACAAGTTCTTTCTCAGAGTGCTGGTAGGCATCTTCCAGCCTAATGCTGCTTGTCCATCACAGTCCACCTGTACACTGAACCCCCCCGAGAGTTTATGATGCACCTCAAAGTCATTCTGGCATATGCCAGAGTTGATTTGCTCAGTTCATTTCCTCTGTGACTTGAACATGCAGGTCCACAGTGATGGAAAGACAAGAACATTAACCTCTGCTCTTCTCCTACAGCACCTCCTCCTCACCACAGTTATTGTTTTAAAACAGTCCTAACCACAAACTGTTTCATTTCAATTCTTGCTATCAGAGATAGCAGATTTCAATATCTTGCTATATTTATACCTAATATATACTATATTAGGTATAAATTTTATAAATAATTTGATCTAATGTACACTTGTAAAGTCTCACAGACTTTTAGCTTGCTTCAAAGATGCTGCCTTCAAAGTTCAAATGCTAGTTTGCGGAGAGAAGAGGAGATTATATATATTTTTAATGGCTTCAAACACTAAATTAGATTTGAAATTAACATTGAACTCTATCATCCATTTCCAGTAATGATTCTTAATGTTATCGTGAAAGAATCAAGTGCTTTGCATGGTAGGTGTCAATTGAGTCTTATTCAGGAAGTTGTCCAAGGGCTCTTGGTTATGACACGCTGGGAAAGTGATTAAACCCTGTCAGGTTAAGTAAGAATAGTATTTTTGGTTTTCTCTCTCCCCTCCATTTCAATCTTTCCTAGCAGCCAGTTTCTATCTCTAAGGATATATCTTGTAATAATAATTGCTTGTTATCAGTGGATATTTTCCAGTACAGCAAAGATATCTAAATCCAAAGTCTCCAACAGAGGAAATTGATAGGTCTGAGTTTAAGGAGTGTTAGGTTAATCCATCTCAAAGGAAACCCTCTGTAAGAAGTGAAATGTTAGGCATTTCCTGACTACAGGGAGTAGCGTGGGAGAAGGGTATACCAAGCTTCTGAGGGGGCAGACCTTGAAAGCAGCAAGGGAATAGACAGTCAGGAAATTTTCTTCTTCCTTGATTGTCTCCCCATGGACTTCTCTTGCATTGGAAATGTCTAGAAGAGCACGAGAAGGTGGAAGGAAGCATCTCTCTGAAACTAGAGCTACTGGTTTGTGGTGCCTGGCTTTGCTTCTCTGTCGTCACAGATCTTTGGATATATAATTTACTCATTTTGCTTAATGAATTCACCCTCAGCAGCTTACGTTAATCTGACCCTAATTGTGTAAGTGCATTAAATTCTGGGGTTTTTTCTCCTAAACTCATAGGAGATAGAGCAAATATGTGTGTGTCAGAGAAAGGCAACCAGCAGGATCTGTGCTGTCTTTCACTGAAACCTGTTGCTAGGAGCACGGCTGAAGAAGGCTGCCTAAAGGGTACTCTGGATCAGTGTATGCAGCCTGTCTGACCTTACTCTGCCGCTTCCCAAGCCCCATGCTTTCCCAGAACTGCACAAGTAGGCACCACTCTTTCAGGAGTGCCTGCAATTTGCACCATGCCTTGCCATAGTGCCCATCTGTGGAGTAAGTGTGTAAGGCTGATGTGAAAAGTGCCACAGGCTCTCACTGCTGTTGTAATTATCATCAAATGGTTATCGTTGCACTGCAGTCTTTACTCACTAGCAAACCAAGAAATACTGTGAGTATTAGGGATCTAGACCTTGGATCTTTGCCAAGTTTTGACAGGGCATATTTCTTATATCTTTCATTCCTTAAAATTGTTGCACTGGATGTTCATTGAATTTAAAATTCTTCACTTTCTGTTTTAAAAATGACAAGATTTAAAGCAGTGTGGTTCTCTGCCTCAGAAATGGCTGCAAAATTAGTGGTGAATGATGCTGTTCAGGAGTTCAGCTGCTCAGCTGGGACATGCCGGTGCAGCTCCATGCACATCAGCAGACCTTTCCCTCATAAATCATCAGACTGCTTCCCTTTTCAGAAAGCAGTATGGGGTGTTTCAGTCTGCAAAGCTTGTATGTATAGTAAATGCATTGTTATTTAAAAGTGATTCATATTGTTGGGAAGCTCAGAAAGGTAAGCTGATTGGTGGGTAAGCAATGGAGTGTAATAGCCCTGAGAAAACTGCTGTGCAATAACAGCTTTGATTCCTTGCAGGATAAAACTGTATAATGTTGCCATCCTTCCTGTACCTTTCATGTGTACAGCACTTCATGTACACTAAGTGAATTACTTTGTCATCTGGACTGATAGCTGGTCTGATCCTCCTGGGCTTTGCTAGTCCGATTGTGAGAAGTATGAAGTTTTCAAACAAAGTTTTAGGCTTAAGGTAACATCTAAATTATAGATTTCTAAAATCGTCTTGGCAGTGTTTCTTGATAGGCTGCTTTTTGAGCTGAGCTGATAAGCCATCTTGCCTCAGAGATGCTTTTTTTCTCCTTGATGCTGAATTGCCTGTATCATGCACCATTAAATCTGACAGAGTTTATCTGCAGGTTGGCTGTGCAGAAAAGGAGAAAGTCCAGCACCAGCCTGGCAAACTCAGGGTAGAGTCAGCAGCAGTCTGTTGTGACTGCGTCTGCTTTACCATCCTATTATCTCCACCATTCCAAAAACCTGGGTTCTTCAGCAGCATACAGTGTTTTTTTAAGGGGTTGTGTGTTACCGACAGTAGAAAAGTTATCACAGGGGTAACTATGTAAAGCTGGTGCAGCGAAAAGGCCTGTAGAGAAAATGATGGCACCACAATTTGATGGAGAAGAAGTAACAAGACAAGAGATTCTGTTACAGTGCACAGCAGTTGGGAGTTCTGAATATAACCTTCAAAAATGCATCCCCATTGTAAAGTGTGTTTGTATATTCTAGCACTTGAATTTGTGCTGTTTGTACTGGCATATATAATTTTTGTGGGCTTTTTCCATGCCTTGGGGACGACTCATGAGCCAGAACAATTCATGATCTGGTCTTTTCCTGGTGTTCCAGTTTCTGGAAGACACAATCCACAGCGAGAAGAGCAGATGTCCCTTTATTTTGGTGCAATAACCAGCTTCCTGAAGCAGAGAGACAAAATGAGGAGCTAGGAAAACATAAATACAAAGGCAAATGCCAGGAAATACAAGATTTCCTGACTAACGAGGTTTTCAGGTCCAGTGGAACCAGCATGCATAAGTCCTCAGCCTTTGTTTCCTCAAGCTGGATGGCTGGCTTTTTCTGCTAGAGAGGCTAGCTGGACAGCTTAAAATCAGAGGCCAGACTGGGTATGGAAAATCTGGCAGTTTACGACAGTTTTTTTCCCATCTGAATAATCTCCCCTTTGCTTTTATGAGTTCAGTTGTTTTCAGTACTGCAACAATTAGAATGTTTGAAATATGATCTGGTAGCTAATCCTTGGTATTACTGAGCACCGCACTCTCCTCCTGATGTCCGCAGGAGTCCTGTGTCTTCATCATTCCTCCAACTAGACTCTTCATTCCTGTCTGGCAGAATCATGAACACTCACTTCTTTCCATAATGGATCTGGAAACTTCTTATTTTCTTTACTGAAGTCTTGGTTTACTGAGAGGAGGTTTTGGACCAGAGCTATCAAGGTTATTAAGCACCATTTTCTTACTGCTTTCAGTAGAGAGAAAGGCACTTACATAGAAGAGGCAGTTAAACAGCTTTGCACCCTCATTCAGACTAGACAGGTGATGGAGGGCTTCAGACACACACTGGCTCTGCTACCATGCCATAAGCTTGCCGGCCAGATAGAGTGATGGAGCTTTCTGTGTCCGTGTTATTGGGGAATTGGGGCAAAAAAAGAAAAACAGTTTGCTCAAAGTGACTGCGAGCCCACTGAATGTAGAACCCATATCTTTCAAACCCAAGTGTTTTAGCCTCATGATTCAATTTTCCCTTGATGCACAGTCTGACATATCTTTTCAGTCACTTACTCCGCACACAAGAACTGACCTTTTATTATTTTTGGTTGTAAATCAGAGAGTAATGTTAAATGCTCAGAGTGGTTCTCTATGAAGTGATTGTTTCACTGATCTGCAAGCTGTGCTCTAATTTGTCCCATCCATCCAAATACATGTCTTATTTTGATTAAATTAATACTTTTGTCAGTTTATGTTGCTTCAGCTTTCACTCAGTGTATGCTTGCTTCTGTGATGTGCTAGTATTCTTTCAAGAATTTTAGTGAGAATTTATATATGCATATATAAGTGAACACACACATATTCACATACAGAAAAAGTAAGAACTGTAATTGCAACTTTCAGATAAAACACATAGAACATTTTGGCAGGCATTCGAAAATTGATTTGTATAAAATATTCAGGAAATACTCATGTTAACAGTGATTTTAAAAATTGTTCCTGCTGGGAATTGATAGATGCTACAAGCTACAAATGGATTCATTTGAAAACACTGTTACATAGGTGAAGCATTATTAAGTACCTTCAACAGGAACACAGAAAAATATTAGGAGATCTATTGTACAACAAATAGGAACGGCAACTTTTACATGTGCTTTACTCTGTTTTTTGCAAGGCAATGCTGTCTCCTTAGATCAGAGCAAATCGTGGTTGTTTTTCCTCTTTCCTCTGTTTACTGGGAGTCATATGTTCCTGGCTGGTAGGTCTTTCTGGCATGAAGAATCCCTTTAAACCCTGTTTGAGTTCTGGAGTAGGATGAAGGTGGTGCTTCATGTTTGTGTCAGCCCTTCATGCCTATTGTTTTTCTTGTGTGCTAAACCACTAAAATTCATCCTTGCAATTCCTGACAGACAAATTTTAGGATGCAGTGAGAACATAATGAAATATTTGCTATTTATGAAACATCTGGCAGGGCTTTTGGCAAGAGCAAGGAATTAGCAAGAGTTGCCACTTATATGCTGTAGCTGACATTTTTTGTTGTCCTTAATGGAGTCCAAAGCATATGCAAATCAGCTGCATAATGAATGATGTTAAGCAATGTTTTGTATTTTGTTCCATATGGTGTTAAAAACATAATTGATCAGAATGTTTTGAAATATATTGAACATGAATGTTCAGATTTGGTATATCTGAATCTCATTATGTCTGAGAAAAGATTTAGGATGAGGGCAGAGGCTGAAGTTTTGACCTAGATCTATTATTGGTTATCTATGATCACACATACTTTATCAAGTGCTTCTGCTATAAACCCCACTTCAATTTTCTTTAAAGGCAAGATAGATTTCTTTGACCTTGCATTCTTTGCCTTTTATTCTTATGGGTACACACACACACACAGAGTCTCTCTCTTTCCCAATTATAATATCGACTAAACACGCTTGTAGTCTGCAGAAAAGGATGAGAGAACAAAAGTTACATATTAGTCTCAGAACTTCTTACACTACAGGAAGTTTCTCAGATCAATCATGATGAACATACCTAGAATGAGATGCATAACTTTTAGGAGGATAATGGTTTTGCATATTTGTGTTGGATTCATTTCAAGAAATCTGTGGTAACATAGGACCTTGTAGAGATGAAGTTACTTTGAGAGGTGGCTGCGTTGACTGATGTCTGTCAGCTGGAACTTCTTAGGCTTTCAGTATGCTCCAGAGTCTGTTTTCTCTGACCCTTAAGCTGCAATTGCAATTTGCCTGAAGCCTTTCCTTAAAAGCAGAATTCAGTGGTAAACCAGCTGTTGAACCCTCACATGGTGCCATACCCTCTTCCCTCTGTGGACACTCCAAAACCAGAATAATTCTTTTTACCAGAGTTCAATACTTTTAGTCCAGTCATTTTTTACCCATTTGGAGACATGTGATTGTGAAAGAAAAAAGAACTATGCAGAAGGGCTTCTAAAATTGTCATTCTTTACTTTAAAAGATATAAGAATGAGTCAGATTCATGTGGAATAGGAATATGTCCATATTTCCTTACTGAGAATCCAAGATCTTAACTTTTGCCACACAGTCTTGCTTTTAGCTTATAGTTTAAACTCTCAAATAGCTAATGATAATACTTTATGTTTTAGACAACCATTTCTGCCTGCCTGTTGACCATCCTGATATGTCTCAAGTCCTACCAAGATGGTCTAAGTCCCCCTTCAGGTAATCTGCTGCTTTGTCAACACTCACCTGAAGACTAGTCAAAGAACTGGTTTGCCCTGGTCAGTGGTCAGTTGAGGTTGCTTCCACTTGAATGCAATAGCATCAAGGTTCAATGATCATCTATTGTAACCTCTCAGCTAGCTGTAGGAGTATTTCCTGAGACCTCCTATATCTTGTAATGAAAATTGTGCTCTGAATACAGAGCAAACCATGTAATTGTGTGGATGTGTAAGGGTGTGGGTGTCTTGAGTGTATGCGTATGTACATATATGTGTATCTATTATTTATCTATCTGTAAGGAAAGATAGACAAGGGATGGTGATCTACTTAGTGTGCTTGTATAGATATACTTACATACACATACACACATGTACACATCTATCGTAGATTCTCTGAAACATCGGAGTGGTTATCAGCTAAAATAGATTTTCACAAAGAAAAGCTAGCAACCAAGAGGTTTCTTTCTCCTCCAAGGGGTATAGTGGTTGGAATTTAGTCACTTACATCAGTTATTAGTTGAGTTAGGTGGTGAGATGTCTATCTGTCATCCAGTGTGCAAGCAAATATTTGCATGCATAGTTATCTGACCCAAAAAATACCCTGTATATAAAACAGATATGTAACTAAAATACAGTCTAGACATGTCTTGGCCATCTTAAGACATTTTGCTTTCAAAATCCCAAATCCTTTAAATTGCTCAGAGAGAACTAAGGGATATATACATATGGAACTTGGGCTTGTGAAATTAAATATATATAACCAATTACAAAACTTGGATGAAGTCAAATTACAAAACTTGGATGAAGTCAGTGGAATTATGTGAAACAGCACCAAGGGAAACAAGAACCCAGGAGAACCTGCATGCCTTTACATTATTTATCCTCAGCAGTACAAATTTTCAGCATCTAAGCCAAAATCTTTCCACATTTCTTTCCAGCCTACAGTGCCAATGTCTAAATTACTGGAAGCATCCAAAAGCAATTACAAGGATTCCAATAATCTTCCTGTATTACAGTGGCTGGACTGCTAAGTATCATCAATAACATGATTATCATTTTGAGAAGAAATTGCTTGAGGCAAAGACACTGTGAGAAATGCTCCCAAACACTTTCAAAATCATATTTTCAGCAACTCTTACATTATTCAGTGTCCTAATGAGTTCCGGTAGTCTTAGTAAATACCTTCCCATACAGGGTGACTTGACTGCTCACATTTCCACAGGAAGCTTAAGCTGTAGAAAGCCAAATTGTTATCTGCTTTGGAAGCATTTCTTTTGATTCTTAAACTCAGACTGCATCAAAGCCACTGACAGTGTTGCCTGGTGGATGGATATTATCCCATCTGGTTTATGTCACCCATCTTTTATTTCCTGTGTTTATCTCCCTTTTTTAATTACTCTAATGAGACCACAATGGACCAGATTTTGTGATGTTATTCCCTTAAATAAAATAAAACCCAAGTTTTAGTGCAATATGGATCTAAAAAGCAAGATCAGGACTGTGCTTTCACAAGACAGTGTAACCCAAGCTCAGACTCCCAACAATGCCTGAATATATCATGTGTCTTCTTATAAAGGTCTTCAACTTGCTTAAAATTTGAGTTCCAGGGCTTGAGCTCTGGTGTCCAGGAATTAAGCACAAATCTCAAGAACATAGTGCTGTGCAGATATAGGCAGTCAAGTCTCAAGTTTTCTTCAGGGATGTCTCATGTTGCCAAGGAATTCACACAGAAGCTGGTGCTGGATGCCAGTTTTAGGTGAATGAACTGTTCCCTGCTTGTGCAGAGTAGCTGAACTTATTTGGTGTGACTGAAATTTAGCAGGTTACATAGTATGACTGTGGAGGCATAGCCAGCAATTGCCATGCTTATGCGAATGCTTAGGTTCATCTTTAACTAACTTCTCACTATAGCTAAGTGGAAACTTTATTTAGTGCTCTGATTTAGCTTTTCAGTGCCATTGGGGGTGCAGCTGCTTGTTCATCTCTGCTTTTCCAAGCAGCAGATTTATAGGGTCTTTAGTCCAAGCCACGTATTGTACTACGTGAAAGAGTGCATCACCGCAAACCAAAGTGAATATACAAGTTCACAAATCTCTCCTAAAGTACACAGAGGATGGTGCTTTCATGTGCTGAAAAGTAAATGTGTCCTGCTTTTGACTAAAATAGGACAAATCCTCCTTTCAGTAGATTTTCCTTCTTTTAAGTTTCTTCTAAGTTACTGTACTTTCTGAAGTTGACTGCATGTTTTTCAGACAGTGTCTGCTTTTAGAATTGATAACGCTTGATGTTTATAGTTGTTACCAAGGTAATGATAGGATTGGTATGCAGAAAGATCCATGTTTATATTTATCCCTGTGGAAAAAAGGTCACTGCTGTCTCTCTTATGTTCCACAAGTGAAAAGGTGTGAAAGGGTTGCACCTGTGGGAAGGAATGGATGGGACAAGTGACCAAAAATTGACCAACAAAATATTCCAACCCATACATGTCATACGTGTTATAAAGGTAAGGGATCATGGGAGTTGGCCCTTTTTCTTTTATGGCTGGCATCACTATAGGACTCTGCTCATTCTCCTGCCCCTGAAACCAGTCCATATATTCCTGAATCGATTCCCATCTGCTTCTGGGTCCAGTCCGGGACATCCTAGCACCTGCCCTGCCACATCAGTGGTGCGAGCCGCTGCAGCATGGGATCTTGTGATCATGATTGGGAAGCTCAATATTGGCTTTCTATATTTTTATTTCTATTATTAGTATTACTATTATTATACTCTTTTTCATTATTACTGTTTTATTAAAGTTTTTTAATTTTCCAACCCATAAGTCTCTCTCCCTTTTCTCCTTTCCTTTCCCTTCTGGGGAAGGAAGAGGTTAATAGAGAGCATCTGTTGTCCTCTTTAATTGCTAGCCAGCCTTAAACAATGACAAATGTATTAAAGAAAAAATGAGACAAAACCTAAGAACTGTTGAAGGGTGAGAGAAGGAAAACTAGTTATCTTTGGGGTTTGCACCAACTGTCATAGCTCCATTTCGTGGCTGACTTGTATCTGTTCAAGTCAGTGGGTTTTATTAATGCTTACAAGCCTATAGCTGTAAGAATGCTAAAGATGCAATATTAGCACTGCACTGATATATAGATTGATTCTCCATTAGGAAGAAATTAATGATTGTTCATAAGACCAAATCCACAGCCTTTGGCTTCTCACCAGCTTTTCTATCCTTCAAGTCTAAAGACCAGCTCATGTGAATTTTACTGGTTAGCTTAAGAAACACGCCTGGATTTGAACTGAGATACCTGGAATCCAGGAATGTCATGTAATGTCAAGCTAGTATGCTTCAAATGGGAGAAAAATGCCTGCTTGTCCTCTATACAAACTCATCTTTCACAGAAAGATCAAAACTGTACCAATGACATGGTGTAATTTAATTAATTTTAGTTCTTCATATTCATACAAGGCTTTTCAGTTTCCCAACCATCTGTAATGAGATGTATGTACTCAACATCTCCTCAGCTTTTACAGCAGTCCTCAGCCATTTTCTCACCAATAAGGAGAATGGAAATAGTCATTCCTGAGAAGACTAAGAGAGTTTCTGCTAGATGCAAGTAAAATGCTGTCCAGGGCTAAATTGCTGCAAGCCTGAATGAACATTAGGGGACAGTATTGGCCAGGAGTCAGCCTGTTTCTTGCTCTTCATTCTCTCCCTTTATTTACAAGTTGTCTTCCCTTTTCTCCAAATGATAAAGCCCCACTTACTCCTTGCTTATCTAACTGGTGCACCAGACATCCATTTTTAATCTGGCCAAATCAATTATAAATATTACAGCCTACAATTACCCTGGGAACTCCTGAAAAACTAATTAATACTAGTCTTAGCAATGAATTACACCTTTCTCTTGGCTATTTGCAGCAGGAAGAAAAAAAAAAACAACAAACAACCTACACTCAAAACAAGACCAAACATTTCTCAGCCATAGCAAACAGAATTCAAGGCAGTGTTTAATTATGTTCATATTGTTTGTTAAAGGACGGGCCATGGTGGGCTGAAAGCCAGGGCACCTGGCATTGCCTTGGGCTTAGCACACATTTTCTCAGGAGATGTTGTAAGATGCAGAAGTCCTCGGCAAAGAGCCTTTGGAAAGGGAAATCTCATGGGAGCCCACGAAGTTCATATCATTAATGTTTACTATGTAGCAACAAAGGAGGTGAATGCAATAGTTCTTTAAGCTGTAGCCATCTTGCATCACTACATAGCTGATCCCCTCCCTTGGCAAGGTCAGGGACTAAATAGAGCCTTGGCTGGCTTTTCTCAGGCAGGAGGGGAAGCCAGGCTGCTGTCTGGGGAGCTCCTGAATTGTAGAGATGAAATTAGAAAGTCATTACAAGGTGTACACCACACCTTGTAGCAAGTGAACCAAGGCACAAAGGGCAGACTAAAGCCCTTCTTCATTGGCATCTTATTGCTGTAGTGTATTTCTTACAGGTGTAATTACCTGAAAGTATCATAGCTGTTTCATTTATGTCCTAAAATACTACTTTGTGAAGCTATTAAAGGCAGAATTGTAGTCTGGGATAATTGCAAATGTGACTGCTTAAGATTCATTTTAGATTCATTACAAGACTTCAGAAGCAGTGTTCCTGTAAAATGCTTTTAATAAAACATATGGATTCCTCAAAAGCAAAATTGTGCAAGACCACACACCCTTTTAGATTCAGTGACGTAGGTGGAATATTAGTGTCAAAAAAAAAAGAAGGGAAAGGCAATCCAAATTCACCGCAGAGAGGGCAGCGTATCTTTATAAGTTTACTTACCAGCATGTATGTAACTGTTCATACAGTTGGTAAAACTTTGTTGTAAAAGAATGAGAGATGCCCCTTCTGTGCAGGTGATAACTGTGGTCAGGGAACTTGCTGGGGTCTCCAGTCATTGCTTGAGTGGAGCAAAAGTGCACCCTTCTTTCAGGTGAATACTGTAATAGCCAAGAAATTGGGCTGCTTAGGTCAGACATAAATCTTTTTTCTGTTTTCCCACAGGGAAATGTCTGATATCTTGAAAAATTTCAAGAAAGCTATTTCCTGCCTTATTTAGTCTATGAACTCTATCAGAGATGTGCTTGGCTTATTACACACAGACACATCCCTGCCTTGGGCAGCTTCCAAAGGATTGGGACATATCATGATGGAGAGAAGGTTTAAGGAAAGGAGAAAATAGGGTTACACACAGGGTGATGCAGCTACTGGGATGTTATTTTTCACTACAGAGAGAAGATGAAGATATGTTTACTTGTTTGTTGATACATTCTTCATAGGGAGTCATTGTATGTCCAAGACTAGCAGTGGTCCCCAGACTTAGCTTTTTTCTCCTTTTTGTGTGAAACATTTAACCGCTCATTTCCAGTTTTGCTCTGGCAAGACTGCAGCAAATTTCACAAGTGAGAGAAGTAATATGAAAAAAAAATAAATGCTCCATTTCCTTCTCTAATGCACTGCAACTGCGAGGCCTGTCAAGTGAAGGTCAAGCAGCAACCCTGAACAATAGTCGCAGATTCCCTAAGAGAGACAGTTGTCAGTGCCTGTTCTTTCCAGCAGAAAAAAAATAAAATGCATTCTATTTTGAGTCAGTCAGTAGATTATACAGAGAGTGAGCACCTGCCACACAAGCAAAATGTAAGTGAAAAATCTCAAGACATTACTTAGGAAATCTCTGTTTTTTCTCCATTCCCTGAAAGCATATGCACAAGTGAATGAGAATTATGTATGGAAGAGAGCTCACCAGTCATCCCCAGGTACAGCATGTAGCTATAGTTTATCAACCACAGCTACAGACTGGCTTTTCTTATGTGCAGATCAGCAGGACAGCTGACTTGAAAAGTTTCTGTCCAGCTGTGACCTAATAGTTAGGCTGACTTAGAATGAGGCGTTTGCAGGAAGCACCTGAAAGAAGTGTTTTCCAGTCGTACCAGAAAGCTCCAATTATACTGACATGTAAGGTAGGACTGGGCTTCCTTCTCCTTCTCCTCATGTTAAGTCAGCAAAAAAACAGAATTATTTTACAGGGTACCAAAGCTTGCTTGCTTTCCAAAACCAAGCAAACAAACAAACACACCCACATAGAAAAGGAGAACTAATTAAGATCAAGTCATATCTCAATAAATATGCAAATTAAAAATCAAAACAAAGAAATTCTATTTATCACATCATAAAGTTGCAAATTGCTGTTGTGGCTCCCATCGGCTGGAATAGATGAGGGCTACGGGTCTGTAGGTTTTGAATTAGTAGATCAACCAACATGCGTACATGTTTTATTGTGATAGCTGGGGGACTGTTGGCTGTAGATTTATTACCAGCCTTCCCTCCCCCTCTTCAGTACTGCGTTCACGTTCAGTGGTATTCATAGACTATATTTGTCTTGGAGTTCTCTAATGTAATGTCATTGGTTTTCCTCATTGTTTACCTTCTGTAAGACAACATCATTATTCTTTAGTAAATCTGTTTCATGTCCACTGGGGTTTTTTGTTTGTTTGTTTGTTTTTGTTGGTTTTTTTTTTTTTGGGGGGGGGGGGGCAGATTCTTTTGCAACTTTTAAAAATCAGATTTAAAAAAACCCCAAACAAACAAAGATACCAAGAACCTGCCCCTGACAAAAAAACCCACATTTCTTTGTTGGAAAAGAAAGCAAGCCACACCCTCTGCAGTGGTACGCAATAGTCTAGACGTTGTCATTTCTGCTCATTACCATGTTTCACCAATTACATTCTTTCCTGAAGGAGCTGGTCTTTGTGATGTGGAGAAGCAGCATGTAATGACTTTGGCAGCCTCGTTAGTGGGACCAGTTGGTTCTCCTGCATGCGACCTGCCGTCACCTCTCCTCTTTCAGAAGAACCTCTAACCTGTTGGTTTGAACTGGCCCATTTGTATTGCTTTACTATGTATTTTAAGTCTTCCCGCAGCAGGAAGCAAATTATTGAGACGGAAAATTCCATATAGTAGAGAGATGTAGCTGGTTTGTAGAGTTTGGTAGTGTGATAAAAAACCTTTCAATTTTTAAGTCACCAATGTGATTACAGCCTGTGTTGTCAGCGAGAGGAAGTTGGTACCATCTATTTGCTGTTTGGTAGCTCTTTGTGTGATTTGTGGTGGTGGCATTGATCCAGTGGGTACCAGGCCAGATTGGAGAAACCACTACTAAGGTCAGTGCTAATTGGCTTGCTCATTCACTGTCATAGTGTCCTGGTTTGGCTAAAACAGG
>NW_009620513.1:0-67738 GCF_000690535.1 Cariama cristata | reverse complement strand
CTGTCCAGATCCCTCTGTAGAACCTTCCTTCCCTAAAGCAGATAAACACTCCCACACAACTTGGTGTTGTCTGCAAAGTCACTGAGGGTGCACTTGATCCCCTAGTCCAGATCATTGATAACGATATTAAACAGAACTGGCCCCAATATTGAGCCCTGGGAAACACCACTTGTGACCGGCCACCAACTGAATTTAAGTCCATTCTCCACCACTCTTTGGGCCTGGCCAGCCAGCCAGGTTTTTACACAGCCAAGAGTACGCCCATCCAAGCTATGAGCAGCCAGTTTCTCCAGGAGAATGTTGTGGGAAATGGTGTCAAAGGCTTTACTGAAGTCTAGGTAGACAACATCCACAGCCTTTCCCTCATCCACTAAGTGGGTCACCTTGTCATAGTAGGAAATCAGGTGAGTCAAGTAGGATCTGCCTTTCATGAACCCATGCTGACTGGGCCTGATCACCTGTACGTGCTGCATGATGGCACTCAGGATGATCTGCTCCATAACCTTTCCCAACACCAAGGTCAGACTGACAGGCCTGTAGTTCCCTGAATCCTCCTTCCAGCCTTTCTTGTAAATGGGCATCACATTTGCTAACCTCCAGTTAACTGGGACCTCCCCAGTTAGCCAGGACTGCTGATAAATGATGGAAAGTGGCTTGGGGAGCACTTCCACCAGCTCCCTTCCTTAGTACACTTGAGTGGATCCCATCCAGCCCCATGGAATTGTGTATGTCTAAGTGGAGTAGCACGTTGCTGACCATTTCCCCCTTGGATTACGGAGGCTTCCTTCTGCTCCCCGTCCCTGTCTTACAGCTCAGGGGTACTGTGTACACGCAGAACAACTGGTCTTACTATTAAAGGCTGAGGCAAAGAAGACATTAAGTACATTAGCCTTTTCCTTATCCTTTGTCATTATGTTCCCCCTCTCATCCAATAAAGGATGGAAGTTCTCCTTAGCCCTCCTTTCATTACTAGTGTATTTATAGAAACAATTTTTG
Source organism: Cariama cristata (assembly GCF_000690535.1). Lineage (NCBI taxonomy): Eukaryota > Metazoa > Chordata > Aves > Cariamiformes > Cariamidae > Cariama > Cariama cristata. The sequence continues at coordinate 66,742 of NW_009620513.1, read as the reverse complement.
TTGTCTTTTATGGCAGTAACCAGATTAAGTTCTAGCTACCACAGGGGAAGCACTACCTCTTAGAGATGCTCAGGAAGACCTCTATTTTTCCACAGGTTGTTGAGTAAGCTAGAGTGTGTGTGTGCACATGTGCCCATGCATGTGTGTGTGTGTGTGTCCACTTCAGGATGAATCTGCGGATGCTTGAACCCACTTCTTCCTCCTGGTGATCATACCATCAGCTATGTATGTTATGAAGACAAATATTTTTAAATAAATACCTTTTTTGTATCAATGATTTTTAAACATCAGTGAAATATTTAATATATTAAGTAATAATTTTTAGTAGTTTAAGGGTATTTTTAATCTTTTTTATAAAGCTGTCTTTTCTGCGTATGATCCCGTCCTCGTTCTGGCAGTGTCCAAAGTATTTAAGAACATGAACAAAACGTGTTTTTTCCATCTTCCATCCAGGTCTTGGGGCAAATAGCTTAGTTATGTTAAGATGCTTGTTTATGTTTTAAGTGTTTTGTGAATCTGTTTGAAGAAAGTATCAAAGGAAACTTGAATAAATGAAAAGCAATTTGATGTAGCAAAAGGGATCTAGTGGTTGCGATCTGTGTTTGTGTGTCTAACCAAAGAAATAAAAATGAGAGGAAATGAGATGAAGCCAATAGCTCTCTGGTAATGTCTTTGATTATGTATCCGTATCTTCTTTAATGAAAAATCAAATCTGCTATTGCAGCTTTAGGAATAGTGCTTTTGGGGGACAAAGGGAAAACGCAGAAGCCAACATTTCTTTTTGGAGAAGATTTTAGAAGAACAATCATAGATTTAAAATACAGTCCTAGTTTTTAAGCGCACACTTGGAAACTTAAAAACTTCCAAAGTAACAAACATTTGTCCACATTCAGGTAATTTTATTATCTACCTATCAATCAAACTCTGGAACCAAACTGCTCAGTAAAGAAAGTTTGCAAAGATAAACAAAGATACAGTGTTGCTTTCATTACAATCTGAGGAGCAGAAAATGCAGTCCAGTCTTGGACGTATAAGGAAAGAGAACTTCAAATCTGTTGTAAAATAATAGCTGCTCTTTTTTTTTTTTTTATATCTAGGTAGTCTACTGCTTTTACAATATGTCGATCCCTTCATGTGGTAGAACATAGTTGAAGAATAGAGTTATGCATATTTTCATCACAGTGCTCTGAAGAACTCTTTTAATCATATTTTGTTCACTGGCTTGGGGAAAATTTCCATAATCTTTGTTGTTAAATTGATATTTGATAAATTGCTAATCATGGCTATCTTGATTAAAACATGATTAAAACACTCTTCGAAGTAGGGAAAAATATGTATATTTTCATGGCTTACATTGCCTGTACATTTTAAGATCATTTAACAGGTAATCGGTTTCACCGCCTGAAAAATCCTTGGTAACGTATTGCATATTATTACACATCATTATGCTCTGCTGTGTTCATTATAGGCATGGGATTCATGAGCACTTAAGATCCCCAACATGTTCAAGTGCATGGGTCTCTTCACATACAGAACTGCATAGAACTGGGCTGTATGAAATGATATGAACCTATCAAGTATGACCTAAGGAAGTGAAAGAAACTTGTTAATGGCAGGTTGTCTTTGTGTTCATCTCTCCCTGTTCCTACAAACACTTAACTATACAAACTAGATGAATTTCAGAGGAGAGTTTGAGAAGCTGAAATTTTGGAGTAGACAATGCCATTGAGGTGAGGAAATGGAAGACCCAGTTATGCATCTGTAGCTTTGTATTCAGTTATTTTGAGAGAGTCTATCCATTACTCCTTCTGTAGCCATATCTAAATTAACAAATGAAACTGATGTTGCATCATGATTCTTATTCATGTGGCAATAGGCTTCTCCCCTCTTCCCACCCCACAGCAAAAAACCCACAGTGACTATGTTTGTACTGAAGTCCATGGCACTGCTCTCTCACAAAACACATGTGGCGATTGCTTGGGAGAACTCTGCTTGGGATAGATTAGTCTTGTGATTTTGACAATTTGATGTGGACAAGGCTCAACCATGTGCTCTGACTCCATTAGCTGTTATCCTGACCATGGCTTTTGTCCTGGACCACCTACCAGTTTTTGATTTCCTGGGTATTTTCTCTGAGTCAGCCACACAGTACACTTTGGTTGACAGGATGATCAAAGACAGGTAAGAGATAAGGAGCATGTGGAAAAAGGTGAGAATCCCTTAAACTGGGAAACTGAAGGAAGTTCCAGGAGAGAGTGGGTAAAAATTTCTATCAACTCAACTGAAAATACGTTAGCAAACTAGACATCGAAGTTCCACTTGACCTAAACTACAATCAACAGTGAAAGCTGTGTACTCACATTATAGACTATGCCCTTACACACAGTACTCTGTATGAAAGATACTGTATCAGTCACATTGTAAAAGACCTAGATCAACTTAAAAAAATAAAACCCAATAGAATGATTACAGCCGCTGCATAGAATGACAAGTATTATCAACAAAAATTAATCAGGCGCATCTTTTAGTGAACTCAATTAATAATGTGCAACAACAGGGTCTCTTTTCTTAAGATGAAAATTAATTAGTGGAGGGAAGGTCACTTGGAGATGCTGACATCACTCATCAGAATGCTCTGGCAGCTCTAATTATTTGTCTTCCAGGCTTGGGTGATCAGAAATTATTGCAATACCTGAGCAACATTTTGAAAAAGCTTTGTGCATGGCTCTTTTAATTAGACCTGGTATTTGATTAATGCAGTGGAAGCATTTAGATCAGCCTCTTATCATTGAGTGACTTAGAAGTTTTAGGGAATTATACTGTGCAAGACAGGGTCACTACAGTAGATTTTTAATTCAGACCTAAAAAAAAAAAATCTTTAACAATTCAAATGAAAATATATATATATTCTCTCCTTTACTTTATCATTACCTAGAATGAAATTACATATTTTTCAGCATCAAAAGAGGTAAACTGCACACGGTGTGAAAATGTAATTTGTGTGTGCATAATAATACGTGATTTACATTTATAGATATAAATTTAAAAGCACCTGCTAAATTTTTGCAAGCTGGATTTATATGAGATTACAGTAAAGCAGAACGTTGAGCTACACTGTGTAATCTATATTGCATTGACTTTTTATTTATTTTGGTTTTATTTATATATAGAAACACACACACTTGCGTGTATGCATAAATATGTAAGAATGATTTCCAGTTAGAACTGTGTGAATAATTTAGAGCAATTTTCAAAGTCTTTGAGGCCAGTCATTGGCTCTTGTTCTACCAAACCTATCTGGTGGTACAGGTTGTAAAGGCAACGGAGTAGAAGGCAAACACAAAGAATGTGAATATTATTAAATACAATAAACACAGTAATGAATAAATAAAAAGACTACACAGTCAGAATAAGAATAATAACAATAAAAATAATAAAAAAAAGCCACCCTGGGCACTTAGGGATCACAAACACCATTAGTAGATGGCAGCTGTCCACCTTCTGTACCTCTGAAGACCTGCCGGTAAGTCTGGAAATGCAACTTGCTTTTTTTGTCCATGGCTCCTCTCTGGCCAACAGATCTAATTATTCTAAATTGTTCTTAGAACAAATCCGAGCTTCTGACCTACTGATTGTTACAAGTACTCAAAATGTGTGAAATATGTTGTTTATTGTTATAACTTGTTCTTTTTATTAATCAATTTTGATTAGGAATGAAGTTTAAATTTAAAGCGTATACAGAATACAAATGAGTATACAGAATATCCTTTCATAGGCAAACAAGAAAGCAAATCAGTAGTATGTTTTCCCCTTGTTTTTAAAACAAAATAAACTCTCAAATAAGCACAGTTCTGTGGAATTTAATGTAATTGTTCTGGCTGAAAACTAGATTTGACCCATTATGTTGCATTCTCTCTCTGATTTCCTCCCAGCGTGGTTTTATTATGACACAGCTTTAAATCATAAACTTATTCACTCTAAGAGACTATAAAATAGAGTAATCAATTTTTATTTTTGATGTATTTGGTTATTTACAGCTTCATTGTCCAGCTAGGGAATATACAGCACTGATATACCACTACTGACTTCAACAGAATTATACCCTTTTATATTAAGGCTGAATTTGGCAATAACAGCTAAAACCAAACATATCCAGAAAAGGTAATAAATTTCAATTTCTCATAAAACTCTGTGAAATAAATTGCTTGGAATCTCTTATTATTTAAAATTCTAAAAAAATTATATTGTTCTGTATCTGGTATAGTTTGTTAGTATCACCCAGATGGTAAGGGGCCTAGAAATTACTTTCTGAGTGGAAGGGATCATATCCTGGAACAAAAATATTCTTGCAGAATAACCTTAAGATCAGTCAAGACCATGGAAGACAGTTTACCTTGAAGTTTATGTTGTGGTAAGTCTATTTTGTTTCACTTGCCAGTTGAGCTGACTTTCATGATGAAGGGATGTGCTTCTGTTGTCGGGACCTGCAAAATTGTTCCAAACATTGATTTCCCATTGTCCACTAGAGCTATTATCATAAAGCAAGTATAGTAATTCTCTGCAGCAAGGTTATACTAAGGAATAGATTTTAGTGAGCTTTTAATTTATTTTTTGTGGTCAAAATTTAGTATTGAAATAAAGTCTCATGATACTACATGAATACATATTGAAAATATCAAGAAAATTTCAGATCCAGCTAATGCTTTGAAATTTATTTTCTATGAGGGAAGAAGCTCTTTCTGGTAATCTTATTTAGGCTTACAATGTATACAAATTGGGAACAACTGTTTGGCTTTTTAGACAATGCCCTGGAAAATTTCATAAACACTTATGAGGCAAATTCTAGAATATTTCATATTAAATGATGCAAAACATCTTTTTTTACATCACATGGCCAGGTGCTAAAAAAGATGCTAAGATGTGTTAAAAGTTACCTTTGAAAAAATAGAGCAAAGCAAAGAAAAATATGATGAAAGAATACAAGCTAATTTCTCTTCACTTATAATTTTTGGCAATTTAAGATTGATCTTTGAATTGTGAACCAGTTAATAACCTAGCTTACCTGAATTTCATTGCTTTGAAAAAAAAGAAAGAATGTAAAAAGAGTACATTTTCATCTCCTACCAATTTTAAGTTAATGTAATTCTCCAAGTAGTAAGCAGTCACACCTGTTTGCATGAAACTTGCTTCAAATTTATGGGTGGAATTCATCACACCCAAGTAGGGGCATAATTTAGTTTTTTACTCAGAAGAGTCTAATGTCATGCAAGATGCCCTGTGGTAACTCCTCCACCTCCAGCTGCTCTTCCTGCAGATCATCGTGTCTGTACTACAACTCTTGATCCAGGCAGATGCCGACTTTTGGGGTATCCTCCCTCAAATTAGGCTTCTGTGCTAAAGTAACCCAATCACTCTCTAGCTGTCCTGCATGACAAATTCATCATGTTAGGATGGACTGATCTAGCCTATGTGTCCACCTATAGTAGATTTAGGCATTTTGGCAGGGCAACTGTGTCCATCCTATGGTAAGTCAATGAATCTTTGCCTTGAAGTGACTGTTTCTCATCATTGACTTCGGAGCTTAGGTTAGATTCCTGGCAGTTAGCTAAAGTTACATGACGTAATTTCCACACCATGTCTATCTGTTATTTTACTGTACCTGGGATGTGAACTTGAAGAGAATGAAAATTTACAAGCAAATATTGAAAATATAGCATATTCCAACACTGTTTGACACTTCAGAATGAATCAGTTATGAAAATCTCCTCGAACTGCGCACAAAACAATGTCAGGTGATTTTATGGCAGTCCTATTTAGCAGTTGTTTCCAGTCATTCTATGTTTAGAAATACATTGTATTTCTTTTGTAGCTCTCTTAATAATTTCTTTTTCTTATCACTTATCGCTAAGAAGAACAACTCCTAGGACTTTATGGCTAAATATTGCTGACAGTTTACTTAGGGAAATTCTAGGATAACATTAATCTAATTTACAACAGTAAACTAGAGAACAGAATTTAATCTCAAGAATGTGGAGAACTTCATAGGCACATGCCAATAAAAAATAAATGTAGGAAAGTGAACTAGAGTTAGCCAAACACTTGTGTTCATTTTACAATCCATTATTAGAGTTAAATTTCTTCCCTCATGCTTCATTGTTCATGAATAAATAAATTTTATAGAAAATCATACTTGTTGATTTTTTATGAAAAATAGTTGTGTATAAATATTGCTGCTTCCAGATTTTAATGTCACAGCTGCATTTGGCACATATTTATAAGAATGTACGTTTTGATGCTTTCTTGAAGTAAGAATCTATGAAATTTTTAAAGGAGTGTCTTTACTAGTCGTTTAAAATGAGTTCCCTTGTACCAGATGCCTGGTGTAATTTATGTTAATGTTAATTAACAATATTTGAAGCAAATAATGATAAATAGATGCCCCCCCAAACATTATGCATTATACATAGTTGTCTAAGTAATCTGATGAGTAACGAATCAAATTAGCACAAGCTTTGCCAGTGTTGAGACATAGGTCTTTATTAGAAAAAGTATACATCATTCCAGCTGTGATACTTCTTATGCTTATTATTTTGATCAAATCTGAATCACAGAATTACTCTAAAGAAATTTACTACCTTTGGAAACCCCATTTATCTCTGATTCTGGAGGGTAAGGTTTATTTCTCCTTCTTGTAAATACAAAATTAAAAGAACTCTACATTTAAAAAATAATGCAAAGTACTTAGTTTTGTACAAACCCTTTGTTAAAAGGCCCTCAGCTTTCATAATAACAGTAAAATCAGATTTTAACATCTATATATAAAATACATAGAAGTCTTTTCTTGAACTGCTTTAGCAACATAACCATATCATGAAGCTAAATTGTTATGTGTTTTGATTTTGACCTCCATACCAAATGCTAGCTGGTGGACAAAGGGAAGGTACACACACACATATATATATATAAATTCTGTCGGTATTGCATTTTATAGCAATTGGATAAATATTAGATGAATTCCTACCACCCTTTGTTTAGCTATATGGGGCTCAGCTGTGCTGCTTCTAACCCTAACTACATCACTTCAAATTACCAGTAAATTAACAGAGTAACACTTTCAACCTCAGAGCAGATTTGATCCAAATAGTCTTTAAATGCCATTTCTGTTCCTATTAACCTAAAGATCGGCATAGCAGATATTTTCGTAAGGCTGCCCAGCAATACAGGGCATTAATGGCTAAGTTGTGACAGCACTTTTCATGATGATTTATGATTCAGTGTTTAACTTGATTACTCCACTGCTGACTCTGAATACTATTTCAATTAGTGCACAGAAGGTCACATCACAAATATTCCTCTATAATCTATTCCTATTAACACTAATACACAGAGTAACCAAATCTTTTCACCCTTGTTGATTCAAACCATCCATAGCACTAACTGCAGGCTTGTTTACGAGTTTACCGCTTTGGACACATCCGAAATGGTAATTTTCAGTCCTTTGAGTATCATTAATAGCTGTACCATGACATCGTGAATAAAGCATCCCTCTGCTGCCATGTGTGCCTTAATAATTATCAAAGGCTCAGATATTTTAAATGGAAGGTACACTTTCAAAAAGAACTCCCGTCTAAATCGTTATTTCACAGCTAATAATGAAGGGAAAATAACAAGAGCAGATAGTTAAGAAACATAACAGGGGAGAGTAAGTAAGATTCAGGATGATGTATAAGGTTAAAACACTGGGGGCAGGAGGCTGAGTGAAGATGGGACTTGGGATCCATGTTTTGACTGATGAGCATCTAGCACATGCCTGCATACAACTCTAGTGTTACGCGCAGTAAATGAGGAGTGATTTAAGCTTGGAAACTTAAAAAGGGAAGCATGAGAAAGCTAGTCACTGCAGCCAGAAACCTTGAGTCTCCTGATCCTGCTCACGCCTGCCTTCTGCCTAACTCTAAGAGTCTTGAAGTACTTTAGTGCATCAGACTTTGGTAGGAGATGCCTGGTAGTGCTTCCAGTTCTGTTTCTGGCTGCCTTACTTTTGGAAGGATGGGCAGTCTTGTATCCGTTTCATATTTAAGTTTTGTTGGGATCACTAAACTGAATTTTTCTCTCTGTCTTCTCAAAGAGGCATGCATCAGTGCACGTTGTTAACAGGCAAAGGTCAGTCTCTACCAAAACCACAGCATGTTCTTTTGAAAATGTAGCCAGTGGATTTGGTGCTATTATTTTAATAGCTCAGGGGTTAAATCACTCAACTAGACAATGGGAAATTAAAGTGCAAATTATGTATCTGCCACAGAAAACACAAGAAATGCCCCTTCCCAGCAGAGTATGCGCTATGACAAGCTGTGGACAACATTTCTCCCACAAACTTCAGCTGTCCAGTTACATCTCTCTTCTGAGTTAGCTCTCTAGTTCCCCTCATAGCCAAGTGACACAGTAGAGATACTGTGAGAGCAACGCATGCCATGATAAAAGAATTCCCAGGTATTTAGTGTCACTTTAGGTGCCTAGAGGTGTCCTATCCAGGCCTCTGTCTACCACTTCAGTAGAGTGCAGGTCTCCTGTGATGCCTACTCCTGCTAGTCCTGTATGCCTTGGATCTTCTGAGACACTTCAAACGGTAATGGACACCAATTTTTAGGCAGCTGAATCCCACTTAACATTTCTAGCTTTTGATTGTTCCAGGTTAAGTGAGATGATGGGCCTTGCAGAAATGATACAAGTTCTCTAGATAAAAGTCTGCATTACATAACGATGACATTTTTTACTAAGTAGAAAAAGGAAGAGAATTCCCTAATGTCATGGACAGGGCATGAACTGAGTGACAGGGTGGGACTACTTCCCAGCTCCTGCTCCACAAACCATTTATGCATTTAGTACAAGTGGATATCATGTTAGTATCAAATAGGATTAGACACCCTTATAGAAATAACCTGGATTTCTAGCCTGTCAGGAGTTTAAAAAATACAAATACAAATATTATTAACATTGTTTTGAAAAATACATTCAGAGTCTTATTTCTTGAAGAAATTTTTTTTCTGGGTCTGGAGACTCAACGCTTTGAGTTGGCTGACCTTAGTGGATGTGACTGCATCAATGTTTTAATTCAGATCAGGAATACACTTTTAAAGTCAGTATCTAAATTATTCCCACTTTCCATGTTGTGATTGGTATTGCAGAGTAGTTTTAGAGTGCATGAACTGGATTCTCTTTCAGATGAAACTAGCACAAAGGATGTGAGCTAAGAGCCACCAAATGAGCTCCAGCTGCTAATTTATGTTCAACTTGTGGATCAGATTAGAATAAGTCCAAAGTAAAATCCCCTCCAAACATTTCTGTGTATGTCAGGTCCTTAGTACCAGCTGTTTTGCTCTAAAGACATCATGTGCAAGAAAAAACAAGGGTGTCTCTAGCCATTGAAAACCCGAGTATAAAACTTGAAGTTAGTAATTAATACTTTGATTTGTTAGCAATGTCTACACCTGGAAGGTAATGAGTGTTTTGAAATTGAATTAAATTACTTCGTTATTACATTTATTATTTTATAAGTAAGTTTTTTTTCCCCAAATATTACATTCACAGCTAGCTTACACAAATCTGTTGTTAATTTGCACACAGATGTCACTCTCTGCAGGACATAAAAACAAAGCAGAGATAGCCAGCAATACTATTTGTTGTGGCATCATACTTACAAAAGCAGCCTGGCTTTCATGTGTGTTTTTTATAAAACAAAAGCAAGCTCTGCAGACAGAAAAGGTAAAAAGCTCTGATTTGCTGTTCACGTACATTTATGTAGATATCTATTTATTTGCTGTAGCACATGTGGGGTTTTTTGAAAAAACACAAAAATGCTGAAAATTGAATTGCTGGAATTGTTTCTAGAACAATGGCACTGTTTCCCACTGTGTTGGAAAATATGCCTGACTACAATTTTGGACAATGCTTTTCAGGGGAAGAAAATGGTGACTTCTTTTCCAAGTTTTATCATGCTGAAACTTCAAGCAAACATTCTAAAATGAACCACAATGACAACCTTTTTTCTCACATGGCTGATAGGAACTGAATTGAGATCTAGTAGTTTACACAGATATCTAAGAGTTGTAAGAGAGGAATTTACTTTCAAGAATTACTGCTTGGGAATAGATGTGTAGTGGTGACTTGCAGACAGAGGTTTATAACAGTCATCTACTGACTTACAGCTCTGGCGAAATGCAAGTAAGCTTAGACAAATTTATTTAAGTCCATAAATCTGTAGGTAACCTATATAAATAGCCTGAACTTCCAGCACCAAAGGATGCAGAAATACAAAATTGTATTAATTAATATGTTGAATAATGTTCTCTTATCTCTACTGTGAGAATTTTGTCCCTACTGTAATCAGTGTGAATGAGTATATGACAGCATAAACAGTGCAATTTTTTCTATTTCACCCCTGATATTTGTGATTATAGCACAAAGTACAAGACACTTGGAGAAACATTAAAGGAATAGCGCGCCTTAAGAACTGCAGAAACTCTAAGAATAAAGCTCTGACCTTGTGTAAGAGGAGTTTTCCCCTGACGCACTCGGTACAAGTACATAGGGATATGCGCAATGTTCTTACATGAATGACTCAAATATATTATTCCATTCATTATTCCATAGAATACAGTTCACTAGACTTCTTATAGAGAAGAGGGCCTGGACTTGGGAGGGAACCACTTGTAGGTACACTTGAGTGTTCATGACCTGATTTGCATACATTAAAGCATCTCTGGTAACAATGTTGCTTATGAAGCATCACTTACAAAACATACTGTGTTGCAAGTTTAAATTGTATTTTGAATTTCTGTCCAGATTGGTAGGGTATGAATTCAAGGACTAATAAATTTTTCTGCAGATACTTAATGTCATAAGAATTTGATTTATTCTTCTATATTAACCTTTTCTTCCTGTGACAAATATAAAGGGATGCCAATAACAAAAAATCTTTTACATCTCTGGTACCTTCTGTGAACTCCCTTATTATTCAAATTCCTCTTCTTTGTTGTATGAAATGTCCAAGTGATCTGAAAAAAGATACAACTCTACCTAAAAATCATGTGTGATAATTGCAACTAAATGACAGAACTTAATTTCCTAAAATAATCACTTCAGTAGGTCTCAAATGACAATGGAAAAAAAAACCTAAAGAAACCAAAAAAAACCCCTAAAGAAACCAACATTCCTCTATTTCTCGCTCAGTGTGAATTCTAAAATGTCTTTAGACAATTCAACATTGCATGTAATATGTACCCAAAAGCAATATTTGTAAATACATCTGTAGAAAAGGAATTGGTGTTTACCTAGATAATGCAAGTCTCATCACTTCTAGTGCTTAAGTGAACGTGGGATCACTCACGGTACATGCAACAAAAAGTGCTGGTCCTTTTAAATTCTATTTAACATCTAAAGTTATCCTTATGGAAGGTCATATTGGTTCTTTAACAAATAGACCAACATTTTCAAATCTCAAAAGCAGTCTGAATCAATGCAGAAGAGAGGGAGTGAGAACCAGAGAAGGTCAGGCTGGAGGGAACATGTGCAGAGGTGGACAAAGGAAGAAGAGTTTGACAGGAATAAAGAGAAAGGACTGTCATGGGCAAAGCAGGGTACAAGCTGTATGTGGACATTTCTCAGGGTGGGAAAGGAAAGCCTGTAAGCACTAAAGGCTACTTCTCTCCAGAGCCTGAAACAGAGTAGCTGAGTTGCAACATCCCTCAGTTGTATGGGAAATGCCTGCACAACTGACAAAATAGGCATCTCACTCCCACTGGAGTCTAATTCACGGGGAAGAAAACTTGTTTTTACTCTTCATGGTTTTGTATGATGTGTTTTCTGTCCTTGTTCATTGGTTCATCCTTTTTCTTCCTTTTAAATTATTTTATTCTTTGTTTAATTGGGAAATCGCATGCTTAGGCTCTGATAAATTTGGTGTACAACCTATGCGCAAAGAAACATATGGCATTTCTCAGATATAGTAACTTCCAAAATTAACGCTGTTGAGTTCCAGAGATATAGAATTTGCAAGTGACATTAATAGCTGCTTAGAAATTTGCTTTCCTCTAATATTTGATGTTACACAAATCCATTGATTGGTAGGTGACATCAGGAGAAGAACTTTGTGAATTGCCAATGTTCAAACTACTTTAACGACCCTCAGCAAGGATGCTGAATTAAGATTACAGAGGTACCTTGCCGTTCATTAAGTCTTACATGAATCTTCAGGAATTAATTTTTCTGTGACCCACTTTTTGTAGGTAATTATCCTTTCTGTTGTTTTTTCTAGTGCAGGGAATACCTCAGCTAAGATTTTCGTCCCGAGATTTGGCATATCTGTTTCCAGTCATCACTGCAACCAGGAAACAGTAAAAAGCACGAAAATTGGTTTCGAAAATAGTTGACTTTCTCAAATATTCCATATTCATTGGATTTAACTTTTAAACAAAGAACCACAGTATTTTTACTTATCTGGCTTCTGTTGCTCATATCTAAAAGTAAATAAACACATAAACCAGCAAACAGTGAAAAACTTCCTTCTGCAACATGAAAATCGTCTCTGCCAGCAACTTGATTGTGTGATAGGGACATGCAGAGATGGAATTAAAAGGAAGGATCCTCTATCACCTCCTTTTTGTTTGTGTATTGTTTGTCACTGGATCCGTTAGTTAGCCTGGAGATAATGTGACAGTTGACTCTAGCAATAACACAGCACTCATTAGAAAGCTTGACAGGGAGGTGCCAGCAGCTACTTGGGGTTGTATTTTATCGATCTTCATGGCTCATTTGGGAGGCTCGCGACACTGTGATCTACTCCCAGTGCTCACTGGGAGAGGGGCAAACAACCACAAGTTCTAAGAATGGGGACTTTGAAGAAGTTCTGTGTGACGAGATAATCGCATTTTACTCAAAAATGTAGTGCTGACCTAACAATTCTGCAACTTCTACCTGACAGATTCTATGTCAAATGTAGGACACTTGTATAGAGTTTTTAATGTAAATTTTCTAACATTTCTGCACCGCTTAGTATAGTTATTTGCAGAATTCACTCTAAAAGAAAAATTGAAAAGATGGATACAAGCATTAATGCCACTTTTGGACCTGTGTCATCAATCAAAAGAAGCAGTGACAATAATTTACACATTTCAATGTTTGGTCTCTCTTGACTTTTCCCATGATATTTTTGGTAGATTATGATCATTTTGAAGTAATTTAATGCTTTCTTTTTAATTTTAAGATGCTATTGATTTGTAGCACTGTGATTAATCACAGTGATGTCAATCCCCAAATTAAAAGATTTTGAATCATTCCTTCCATAGATATTAAACTGTATTAAATAACATGAGATAAAATAGAAATAAAAAATCAGTGGTTCTTCTTTCCTCTCTGCATGTTGAGCTTTTCAGAGGCATTAAGAACATGTTTTCAGTGCCCCTGGAAAACATAGTGACATATTCATAAAATACGCACAAACTGAGATTCTAATTTATTTACAGTGCTCAAGAATGAGCACTTTGGGTAAAAAATTAACTATTACAAGATTCACAATAAAATCATGACTCTTGGCAAAACTGGTGCCTGTTGTGCCTACTGGTGAAATATTACATGTTGATACAGTTTTCTGCTACTACTTGTTAGTAATGTCCCCTAGATTACCAACCAAGGAAACAGAATGTCAGCTTTTGTCATGCAAGAAGAAATGTTTTAATCTGTTTAGGAGGATGGTACAGTATGAATTACTGAGATACCATATGTCCTCTAAAACACATGGCAAATTCATCTTGCCTGAAGAACAGCAACTAAAAAGCACTTGGTACTGCAGTCTGATACCAGGCATTTAAAAAAAAACCCCGACTATATGCTTATGTACCATCTTCAACAATAAATTTCATAGTCTGATTTCACTTATTCAAATCCTTTTTGTGTATTTATATCATCCTGAGATTTCTTTTTTCACATTTTTGAATGCCTTATTCATACATATTTTGTTTATATCTGCAAAATAAACTTTTTTTTTTCCAAAAGGACTGTATCATCTCTGTACCACACAATGGTTAACGACAGATTTCTATAATAAAAAATGAAAAATACCTGAGTTTAGTCAGACTCACTGAATAAAGAGAGCAGATACTGAAGGTAACATAACTCAGTGACTTGAGTAAGAGAGGGAAAACTGTGGATTACACATCAGGGAAAGATAGATGTGAGGCTGGATCCTCACTTGGGGAGCATGCATGCATGTAAAAGGAGAAGATTTTGAAAGGGAATGAGATAGACACTCCTTCAACAATGAATGCTGAACTCTGACTACAATTTGAAGCATAATAAATGCAGCATTCACTATGGTGTCTAAAATTACACTCTGAACTGATTATGCTCTTTGTTATTGATAATTCACCTGTTGATACTAGTTACATATTTGGGTTTGAGATTCCATAAATATGTATAATCTGAAAAGAATTTCGGGTTTCAAAGCTAGAAATCAACATGTGAATTAATTCTTTCAACAATATCATCACTGAAGTAATTTTATGCCTGTAGCAGAAAACCATCAAAACAAGAAAATTCACTGCTAAGGCTGCACCATGCCATATGTCCTCCAATACCTAATTACAACAGGGGCACAAAAAGCAAATCATTAAACTTGCACCCTATTGTGCATAGGTATTAGAGGACATATGGTGCATTTCAAATAAAAGTATGAAATTTCATGAATTTCTTTTATTTATGGTGACTGTTTTTAACATAGGAAATTTTTGTTGCTATTTTGGTCTTCTAGGAAAATTGCCAAGATTATAGCTTTTGATAAAAATTATAAACACCCCCACCCCCCCCACCCCCCCAAACCTCTGGAATTTGCAGTAGGCATTTACATTAAATATGCATCAACTTTCTTACAGAGATCTGGAAAGTTTTCTATATTCAAACATTTCTGACAAGATTTTTCACCATTTAAGTAAACTGAGTTGACGTAGAATGGGAAGAAAGGTTCCATTATGAAAGTTGGTTAAAGGATAGCAAACAAAAGACAGACCTTACTAGCCCCTTTTCAGAATAGAGATAAATCCTTACTGACATACTGCATGGGTAGTTTGTTGGACCAGTTTTATTGAACATCTTCTTCAATGACCTGGACAAGAGACTAGACCAAGCAATCTAAGTTTGTGGATGATACCCTTTTGAGTAAAATGCTACACCAATGACAAGGAACTCCAGAATGACCTAAAAAATCTGAGTCAGTGGGCAAAAACATGGCAAGTGAAGTTCATGAGCTTGGTGGGCAGGGGAAGTCCAAAAAGCAGCCTTTGAAATGTTGGTTGTCTCAAAGAAAGGAAGGGCAAAACAGAAGCTCTCATTTTCCTACTGTGTAAGACTTTGTTGACTCAACATCTGGAGTAGTGTGGGTAGTTCTGACCTCTCCATAGAAGGACATAATCGATTTTAGGAGAGTATAGAGAATTAGGAGACAGAGTAGCTGATTTATGAGGAGAGGCTTGAAAGGCTTGTGTTCTTCAGTTTGTAGAGCAGAAGATTGAGGGTGATATAGCTGTGATTCACAAAATTGTGAAGATGGATAAAGTACAAGTCGGTCAGTTAAGTCCATACATAGTTGAACTTTCCCCTTTCAGAAAGCCCCACAATTAGAATATATCAGAAGTATTATAAGACAGCATTTCGGAGTCTGATTTCAAAATTTGCAACTCCCTTGAAAGAGAATGGTAGCTTAAAATCGAGGCTTGAGGAGTTTCCTGTTATTACTGTTGTTATTATTATTGTTGGACAAGGCTAAGGTGCAACTCTCAAAAACTTATTGGACAGCTATGTAGAAGTCAGAGCTAAGTAGAAACTCCAGATACAGTCTGATACCTTATATCTATATATTAACACCACCTTAGGTTTCTGTGATATTCCTACACTTTTCTCTGTTGTTTTTTGGGTTTTTTTTAAACTGCTTTATAAGCATGAGTCCACTTATCTTCTTTTTATTTTAAGGATTCCCTGGCCATATATCACTCTTTTCTCATAATGCAACTCTTCCTATAGTTCCTGTACATTGTACAAGAAAGGATATATTTACTTTCCATGGCAGAATATCCTTAGCACAGATTTTATTAGTGTAAAAGAGGAGGAAAATGGAAACCAATTATGTTCAAGTCTCTTTGAAGTACAATGTAATAAAGCAAAAATTGTGCTATTAAAATGGGCTCACTCCTGTGAGTGTCTCTTTCAGGGTCTGTTTTCAAAGTGTTTTTTCCTCTTTGGTGCCCTGATACAAGACATTTGCAATATACAGAACAGCAATATGAACTTTATGAAATGTCAGTAATTGCTGTGCATGCACATAAACTCGTTATTTTGAACAAAAAAGCCTTCTTAGATTTCCCATACATACATGCAAAATAGGTAAAGAAATTAGCTCACATTAAGGTCCAGTGGCTTGCAAAATTAAAATTGTTGGAGCAGAAAAAATCCCTGATCAGATATTTGAAAATCTGAATGATAAGATCAACAATGGGCTACCAATAAATTTCAGAGGTTTGGAATAAATCATCTTCTATCCCAGGTTTCTTAATGTTAAAAAGAGTACTTCAGAACTCAGTATTGAAGTAAGTAACTAGCAACAGTATAGGAAACAACTTATTTAACTACATTATTTTGTCCATTAAGTTAAAGCTCCTTGAGGTTTCCATAAAAACTAGACTCCAAAAGTTTTCCACCGTTACCATTGTTTCAACATAATATGCTAAGTGCATGCACAAGTACATGTGTACCAACAACAGTATAAATTGAGACTTTTCATTAATATCATGGAGGATGCACAAAGAAGGGAGCAAAAGTGCCTGCACTGAAAGCATTATGAAAAGCAAATGCCTGTGAAAGCTTTTTAAGTACAAGAAATTAATTTGCAGCCTCAGAATTAATAAAGTTTGCATTTCTTTTGCAATCCAAATGTTCTTATAAATAGGACCTCCCATTATCTTATTTTGTCCAAATACCTCCCTGGATTACTAGGCTGATGGTGATATTCCTTAGCAGAATTCTGCTTTTCATTGTCATTTTCTTTCAGGCTTTCTTGTGATATTAGTCATGCCATTGTCAAAAAAAATTCTACTTGTTATTGGTTTTCATATGGTTTATTGCTACTAAACCATAAAATGAAGACCATATAAGAAGAGGTAGCACTGTAGGTAAAGTGGCTGATGCTGTTGTGTGTAGAAGAAAGAAACATTCAGAAAAAATTCAAGTGACCTAAGAGATGAAAATTTTCTTTGTGGGAAAATTTTCTTTGCTTTTATGATATAGATATTTATTACACACCAATTAAATGTCAAATTAAAAAAAAATTATATCATGCCATGATCTTGAATAAAGCATACTAAGCTGATGTTGGAGATGACAATGCCCATAGATAGTCACAGATAACTAAGTTGCAAAACATTACACAGAATCACAGAATGGCTGGGGTTGGAAGGGACCTCTGGAGATCACCTAGTCCAACCCCTCTGCCAAAGCAGGGTCACCTACAGCAAGTTGCACAGGACTGCGTCCAGGTGGGTTTTGAATATCTCCAGAGCAGGAGACTCCACAACCTCTCTGGGCAGGCTCTTCCAGTGCTGTGTGACCCTCAAAGTACAGAACTTCTTCCTCACATTGACATGAAACTTCCTATGTTTCATTTTGTGCCTGTTGTCCCTTAAGATGTCGCTGGGCACCACTGAAAAGAGTCTGGCCCCATCCTCTTGACATCCACCCTTAAAGTATTGATAAGCATTGATAAGACCCCTCTCAGTCTTCTCTTCTCCAGGCTGGACAGACCCAGTTCCCTCAGCCTTTCTTCATCAGGGAGATGCTCTAGTCCCCTCATCATCTTCATTGCCCTCTGCTGGACTCTCCAGTAGTTCCTTGTCTGTCTTGAACTGGGGAGCCCAGAACTGGACACAGTACTCCAGATGTGGCCTCACCAGGACAGAGTAGAAGGGGAGGAGCACCTCCCTTGACCTGCTGGCCACACTCTTCCTAATGCACCCCAGGATAGCAACGGCCTTCTTGGCCACAAGGGCACATTGTTGGCTCATGGTCAACTTGTTGTCCACCAGGACTCCCAGGTCCTTCTCTGCCAGGCTGCTCTCCAGCAGGTCAGCCCCGAGCCTGTATTGGTGCATGGGGTTATTCCTTCCTAAGTGCAGGACCTTACACTTGCCTTTGTTGAACTTCATCAGGTTCCTCTTTGCCCAACTCTCTAGGCTGTCCAGGTCTTGCTGAATGGCAGCACAGCCTTCTGGTGTATCAGCCACTCCTCCTGATTTTGCATCATCCATGAACACAATGTTTTAAAAAATCAGCAGCATACAACTTAAATTTTAAGCAGAAGAATTACTTGTTATTACAACAAATGACTGAATAAAAACTTAGAAAAATACACATTCGTCTAGTAATATTGTGGGTAAGATGCAAAAAACAAGTTTACTGTGTCTATTACTTTTGTCCTTGGCAGCTTGAAAATGCAGTTGGCAAAACAAAGCTGTATGAAATCAAAGAGTACACAGACTTTCAAGTATTCCAATGCTATTCATTTTCCAGCTCATCTGTGACAATCCTTGGATTTGTGTGTGTGTGTAGGAAGGAGTGGCTTTTCATGTTTTTTTTTTCAGAGTTTGCTTGGTTCCTTTTTTTTTTTTGCAATTCACAGCCACAAAATAATATTTTCACATTTAGAAACTGCATTTTTGAAACTTTTTATCTTTGCTCTTACCTTAAAATAAAGACTATACATGACAGATCTGTACTTCGTAAGAGAAATAACTCAAGCTTGACATAGATTCCAGCCATCATTTAAAAAAAACCCCTGATTTATGAGGTCAATAATTCAAATTGCCTTTAAAGTGTCTGTTTTACATGAAATATTCTGAAACATACATTAACCTTTGAGGTATTTTAGACTGTTGGCCAGAATCACAAGTCTCCTTTGACAACAGAAGTAGTTTTTTTCTGAACACCGTTACCTTCTCACAGCCTAAACACTACAACAATGCTTTTTTATGAATAGTGTTATGTTATCTGCTTTGAAGCTTTATTTGGTATCTGTTTAGATATCTGATCTCTGTGTTGGATGAACTATGTGCTCTGTAAGAGCTGGAACAAAACTGCTCAGGAAACCAACAAAAAGCTTTCATGCTAACTTGTCAGTTAGCTAACCTTTGCTGAGGAATTGCTCAAAGTATTGTTTGTTATGAACACTGCTTCTATGGGTCACACTGTTTGTATGGTCCAGATGCCTTGAGTAATTTGAATGACCTGAGAAAGTCCTTGCAATAACATAACTATGACCGGTGTCCCTGCTACCCTGTACTTCCTGTTTTCCAAAGAGTAGGGTATCACTTATTCGCTGACTGTGTAAAGTTAATTTGACAAGACATCAGAATAAGAGGAAACAAGTTTTCATTGAGTTGTGGAGATTTTTAGTCACCTTACATCTTCTAAATGCGTAAAGTAATTCCATTTCCTACTGTATCACCTTTAATTGTCTCTCATGTCTCCTATAAGTTCCTCTTCTGTTGCTATAGTGCCCACAGTCACCTCCCATACACTTGAACTTCTGCCTGGGCAAGTGGCTACAGAGGGCTCACTGACTCCAGGCTGCACGTGTGCCAGCAGGTCATCTGCACACACTGGTTAGGTCAGCAGGCTTATAGATATCTGTGGAGACCATTTGTAGCCCATCTGCTAATTCTTCAAAGGCTTGTTCCAATTAATTATCTTTGGTTCTTCTATTACTCTATCAAGCCTGGCTAAAATTGACCAAAGTTTTGTCAATGGCCAGAAGCTGACCAGGACTGATGGATGAGTAGACCTATGTTCATCCACAAAAATCTTTTTTTATTAGGAAACCAGCAAAAGCAGCTGGGAATTGCAGAGCATGTCAGGCATAGGTGCACGCTGGGGTATCATTGCCAACCCTAGTAGTTTACTTTGTCTGACCTGGCAGACCAGATTTATTTATCTTTAAGAAGTTTTTTGTTGTGGCTCATGCTATAATAAAAGCATCCTTTAGAGATTCGAAAGCCTTTTTGTGGTTTTGCTGCATCCACTTTAAAGGAAAATTGCAGACCAATTCTTTGAATGCTTTGACTGAGCTGGGTTGATACACCATGTTAGAAAAATCTTGTTGTTATGAAGTTTTGAGATCATGGTAAGAAGAAATTAAAATGTTCCACCTAATTTAAACAAAAGACAACCTTTGAGGAAACTGCTAACCCAACTTTCTATTTTTATTTTGATTACAAAGGAAAAAGATCTTCTGCATTTGTATTGCCTTGGTCTAGATCTGACTATTTCCCCCAATCCTTCCTGTCTTAATACCCTTTGGGTAGTTTTGGTTGAATTTTGCATCAGAGTATGGGTTTCATGGATCACTGATCTGTGGAAAAGTGTAATGTAGATTGCAAAGTTGAAGACGAACACCCTGTTAGTGACCCATTTGAAGAAAAAATTGCAACCACCTCTCGACCATCCTAGGACACCAGAAAATCCACACAAAACTGATGTGCTTTCTGTGAGCAGGAAATGTTCACTGGAAAGGTAGTATCTGTAACAGGAGAAGGTATCAGCTGTGACACAAAAATCGATAGGAAACTGGGCTTGTTTAGCTCTAGTACTCGCAAACCTATGTATGAGAGTATTATTGAATCTGTTCTATGTGAAAATGTGCATGGGTATGTCCCTCCAGCTAGATGAAAGCAAGCCTTGCTATTTCCTAAACCTATAGTAGCAAAAATGCATTGGGCACTGCATATATGGCTAAAGACAGATTTTGCTTTGCAGAGCTAGCAGTCCTGTGGCTACAAGAGTGTTACAAGTAAATGTAGATTCAATTGTAAAATTTAAAAAAAGATATATTTCAAATTGTTTGCTAGAGAACTTATGTTGCATTTCCTCTACTATTCTTTCCAACTGCACAGCAACTATGCAACTTTATATAGCAAGATTTACTGTCTCTCAAGTCAGATTACTGAACGTTCCTGGTTCCATAAAATACTGTGCCTACAACTGCACCATGGAAAAGAAAGCTAAAAGGCTGAGAGGAGCTTCTGTCTCTGTTATATTCCTCTCCACTTTAAAAGTGCACAGGTAAGTAGTATCACAAAATTCTTAGCTACAGATGATGTTTAACAGAAAGTTTCTCCATTTTATGTCCAGCAATGGGCATCTGAGTTGCGTAGTCATGAAGAAAAGTGGCTGCACTGTTTCAGGATGTTTTTTAACATGAGCATTTCTTGGAGACTTTGTTATGGTCATTGTGTTACTTCGCTTATTTGCCAGTTATATGCATTTGTTTTACTGCATGGTGACTATAACTCATTGTTTTCATTTTTCCTTTGGAGGACAAAACCCCTCTCTTGTTCTATTCACCTCTCTTTTACCTTTGACATCTGCAAAGTACTTAGAGAGTCTGGGCTGACATGTGCTGTTGAACTAACAGATCAACTACTTTAAGGATTTTTACTATATCCTAATTTTTTTACACCACCTCAAAAATAATGTAGTGCTTCAATAACTTATTTAACTAAATCTCAAGCTCTTCAATTGCATGTTGTCTGGATAAGAACTGAAACACCATCAGTCATTTCAAGACCTGTACTTCCTTCCCATTAAGATTCTTCTGTTTTAGGACTTGCCCAATCATATGAGTTAATACTGCCAAGAAGTTAGATGAAATGGAATTAGACAATGATCCAAGTATTATCAGTGAATATTTTAGATTTCTTCTGTTGGATGAAAATTGACTTGAGAAGAAACTTTGCTAAAAAAATGCCTAATTACTAGTTTGCAAATGAAGAACTTTCTACTTCAACTACTAGTTATTCTAACAGTACATTAGCTCCATTGCACCCATTTACACTTCCTACAATGTAAAACTGCTCAAAGTAGGGAATCTCGATTTGGGTTGATAACATATCTATTCAGTTCCTTGACTGTATTTTAGAGAAGCAAGGTATAAACATTCAGCATGGAAAGCCTTCAGTCTGAGAAATGGAGACAGCAATGGGGTGTGTCCTTGTTTGGCTAAAACAGGACTATTTCTCTTTTCAGGAGTTTTTTTTTTTCAGTTAGGTCTCTTCAAAGTAAGAGAGAGCATCTGACGCCTGTTTTAAGTGCCGGTCCAGCCTTAAATGGTGACAGGGTGACCCAATGCAGCTGGGCAGTATTGAATGTTCCCTCTGCATTGGTGAATCCTCTCGAGCAGCAAAGAAGGGTTTGGGAGCCCTTTGAACGATCACTTCCCTGAGTGCTTAACCAGATTGGTAATATCATGATCTAATTCAGCATAGTCTAATAACCATATATGAGACCTCTATACTTAAGAAAGATTTCTACCAAAATACCAATCCAAAAATACATATTTGTCAGTGGTGTGAGGACTGTAAAAAATTATTTTTGTAATGAGGTAGCATTTTCCTTCCCCATGTGAAACACTGGTGGAAATCACAATAAATAAATACAATGTCAGGTTAGAAAAAATGTTGTAGTTTCATGTTGTTGGTTTGCAAATTGAATTTTTACATAAAATTTACACTAAATGGAACCTCATTATACAGTGATGAGGTCCAGTGTGATCCAAATCATTAAAATCACTGTACTGCTTAATGATTCACTAAGTGGTACTGCAGTGCCATAAATTTAGAACTAGTTTCATGATTCAAAACAGCAGACTGAGACACCAGCAAATCGTATGTGGATCATTAAATTTACAATGAATGTCAGAGATGAAATAAGGGGGAAAAAACACTTTGAGAGATAGGGATAATATGTGCTCTAAGGTGACATCCATCAAGATAAATGATCTTATACCACTTGTGCTTGGATAATAATGTGGGGTTGTTTTTTTGTTATTCTTCATTTCGTAATTTCTAAAGGAATTGGAAGTCTAAGCCCTTTAAGAATTAAAGTAGCTGTCATTTTCTGAATACCTTGTGATCTATTTTATTTGTATTTATACAATATACATATGCTGCTACATTCTTCTCTGACCCCATAGGGCCAGATTCTCCCCTTAGCAGGATCAAAGTATGTCAGCTTTGTAAATTTTACAATAGTGGATTACAAAGTGTAAATAGTACACTATTAGTACTATCAGAACCCCAGAAAAGAAGGGTTTTTTTGTAGGTTTATATATATATAATAGCTTTCTATTATAATAAAAAGTCAAATAAAGAAGTTCTTTTGTAATAATAATAATAATAGTAGTACTACTCATTTATATTTCATTTGTACACACATTCTAACTTACATATGTAAACATTAAAAAGGTTATTCAAAGGAGCAATATAGTCTTATTCAAGGTACAAGCATGGAATACTTCAATTTTCATTCTTAGGAGACTGAATATTTCATTTTTGCATTGATTGAATGTTTCATTCTTTTAACTCTCCTCCAATAGTTATTCCCCATAATGAATCAGACATCATCAAAGCAGTACATAATGTTAGCTGCATTTTTCAGAATCAATGTATCCTAAGTGAGGCTTAAGGAGTAATGCATAGATTTCAAAATAAAAATTATGAATGGATTTTCAGAAAAAGGATGTCAACTACATCAGTGTGAGTGAATGGGAGAATTTACAGTTTTATCCAGAAAGATGTAAATTTAACAGAATGAAACATATGTTCTTGAAGGTATTTTACTATCTGTGAGATCTAATGATACTATATGGAGAAGTAAGAATTCTGAAATTGCTTATCTAGGCAGGAGAAAGTATACAGATGTTTTCTAAACTTCATCCCACTGCCTTATTCAAAATTCCAACTTATTTCACTGCACTGAGATACCAAATGCAGCAAAAGGTAGGACATAAATACTGTGAAATACAGCACTTCACCAACAAAAACAGAAGTAGTAAAAAGTGCAGAATACAAAAATATAAACCAGACATTATTTGAGAAATTGTATTCTGGTTTTTTAATATCAACATAGTTAGCATAAAACATGAGAAAGATATATGGGACTCGTTTCCTCCTTTTCTTTCTTTGTGAAACTAAATAAAATTAAGCTATTTGCCATGCAGTCAGAAATGTAAAAAAGAAATATTCTTTTACAAAAACTTGTCTATGCAGTGACTGTGACTTTGAACTCATTTATAATCTAAATTTCTGTGATGTGCATTTAGTAAAAAGAACAGATAGGAAAATCTAGGAAAAGTCCACAGTACCAGTCTCTGTCTCTTCTTGTGTCTCTCAGTAACGTGACTTCTGATAAGTGGTTCTGTCCACCATTTTTGCTGTTCTAGCTCCGTGAGCAAACTGTTTCTCTGTTTCCTGCCCTGATCATCTCTTTTTTTGATTTGAAAATTTAAGGGTTTTGCTATTCTTGCTGACTCCTAAGCTCCTTTTTTAACCCCACTCCTTTGAATTTTTATCAGTTCACAAGGCTGATATCAAATTCAGTCCACACTTTGCATGATGGAAACAGTGATTCTTGTTATTACAATATGGCAAGTTTATACTGCATAGTAATCCCTTTTGGATCAAGTATCAAAGTGGACAAGAGGGAAAGTTTTTGGGTTTATATACCTTTCTTTTGCACATACAAGAGCTTAAGCAGTGGAAAAGTTTTCAAAGGCTAAGCAGGTGTTGACTTACTTTGAAATAGTATTTTACACATCCATTTTAAATCACTGATAGTCATAAGACTTTACTAAAAAACTTTGTTTACAAATATAGTATCTGTTGTAAGGAGGTTGCAGGCTGTTTGCACTGTGAAATCGTATTTAAAAACAATTTATGTCAGCCAACCTGGATTTATTTTTTTTTTTTTTCTCCACACTAGCCTGGTAAAAGTGGAAAATGAGATGAAAGGAAAATTAATTAATTTACTTTCAGACACAGGAAATGCTACTAAATTTGGATATGTGAAAATATTGAACTTTCACTAGGGAAAAAAATAAATGATTTGAGGCCCTAGTGATCACACAGAGGATCCAGACAATTTGACAGGTATGAATTTATCTCACTTGTGAATGAATAACCTTTGGTAACTCACTTGAGACTTAAATATTCTGAACACATTTTCTCTGGAACACTTCAAAAGACACAGTTCATTTCTGTCTCTACCAAGCAACCCCTTTGGTTACTTTCAGTTTATTGAGTTTTTTGCTTTGCAAGTTTGGAAAATTAGCATAATAAAAGCGTACCAGTGAGTTTTAGTCATCTAGGAATGAAACTAGATTAACTCTTTGATTATTCTAAAGTCTACACATTCTTTTTTGGTATCAGCTGAGAGAGGTTTCATTGATCTCCTCTAAATTTTGTTTCAACTGTACATGGAAATTCACCTCACTTTGAAAATACGGGCACACATTTTCAAAGCAGTGCTTCAAAATATTCAGTGAGTGACTTCAACATAAACCACGTTTTGTGCGTCTGAAAGGGGGACAATCAGTTATGGCTCGATGGAATAAAACTACTGCTGGGGACTTACCTCAAGGTGCGCCAAGGTGCTCCTCCAAGAGGTGCTGCATACTCTCAAAGGAAGCAGAGAGCTGGGGATATAAATGGGAGTGGAGGGCAGGGAGTGCACACCAGCTGGTGCTCAGAGCTGTGCATGACTGGGTTATAAGGGATCACAGCTTTCTGAGTGTGCTTTGTAGATGGGTGAAGTCCATTAAACTTATAGATTAAGGTTACTTTGCTAATGGATTATCTCCCTTCATTAGTCATTGACTATCAGCTAGCAACTGTGACACATACAGAAGGATTCAGTTTCTCATCTCAAACATGGTCTTTGAAATTTAATGACAAAAATACGTAAAAGAACTAGGAAATTAATACTTGAAGAGATAAACAAAAAGGGACAATGGATATGCAACTCACCAGCACTTTAAACTTTGATTTGTGTTTATCAAGGTTAAACATTGCTGTGCTTGTGCTAAACTTCTGAGGCATGGCAAATTTCTAAATAGTCTTGTGTAATATGTGGAAACAATAATGATTCCAAAGTTTTTGGAGGGTTGAAAGAGTTATTCAAAATCTTTTATTTCTTGATGATCTTCTGCTGACCAGGAATATGGAACTGAGAAATCATAAGATCACAGAATGGCTGAGGTTGGAAGGCACTTCTAGAGATCACCTAGTCCAACACCCTGCTCACGGCAGAGTCAGCTGGAGCAGGTTGCTCAGGGCTGTGTCCAGCCAGGTTTTCATTGTCTCCAAGGGTGGAGACACCACAACCTCTCTGGGCAACCTGCTCCAGTGTGCGACCACTCTCACAGTAAAAAAGTTTTTTCTTATGTTTAATTGGAATTTCCTGCATTTCAGTTTGTGCCCGTTGCCTCTTGTCCTTTCACTGGATACCACTGGAAAGAGTTTCACTCCATCTTCTTTACTCACCCCCATTAGGCATTTATTACACACATCGATAAGATCCTCCGAGCTTTCTCTTCTCCAGACTGAACAGTTCCAGATCTCTCAGCCCCTCCTTGTATGTCAAATATGCCATAGATATGAAGATATCTAGCAAAAGAACCCCAAGTATTCCTATGTTTAAAGAAAAAGGGAAAACCTGAAAATTCCTAGGTAAACTGAAGACCGTTTTAAAGATTTTGGGGAAAGTATATGATGGAAAGAAAAATGTTCTAAGACTGATAATAAACTAAGTGAAATGTAGCCTTTTCAAAACTCGGAAATAATTTGATCTCTACTAGAGATGGCCAGACTGGTCTCAAGAAAGATTTAGAGGGCTAGTCTTAAATTATTTTTAAAAAATTAAAACCCAGCTTCACTTGTCTTTCAGCTGTAGAAGCCTCCCAAACCTTCCCAAGTGAAGTTGATATCATATATTCCCATCTCTGCAACCTCCTTTTCTTGCTCTCTTAGATTTTGTGGTCTGACCTGCATCCTCACACAACAGCACTAGACCCAGTATAGGTGTTTCCTCAAAGGGTACAGGACAAGCCTGGGAGGAGTGAATTACTGCTGCAAGCCACACCAACCCACTTGCTTCATGATCATGGTTTGTGTACAGGTCATTTGTTGCCCCAGCACATATGATGTTTTGAGGTTATTTTCTCTCTATAAAGAACAAGCTACTTTGCACATGTCAGGGGGCAAGACCTAGATGACTGACAAACACACTACAGTTGCTGCTGTGTGGTGACTCAATAAAGTAGTATTAAATGGGCCAGACCATGGGACTCTGAGAAGAAAGAGATCCCCCAAAATCCCATAACTGATTGTGCTCAAATCTGTCCCTGGTGTGCTGGTTTTGGTTGGGATAATTTTCTTTATAGTGGCTGATATGGGGCTATGTTTTGGATTTGTGCTGAAAACAGCATTGATAATACAGAGATGTTTTAGTTGTTGCTGAGCAGGGCTTACACAGGGTCAAGGCCTTTTCTGTCTCTTACCCGACCCCACCAGTGAGTAGGCTTGGGGTACACAAGGAGTTGGGAGGGGACACAACCAGGTCTGCTGACCCTGATCAACCAAAGGGGTATCCCATACCATATGGTGTCATGGCTAGCGTATAAAGCCGAGGGAAGAATAAGGAAAGGGTGGACACTCGGACTGATGGTGTTTGTCTTCCCAAGTAACGGTTACATGTGATGGAGCCCTGCTTTCCTGCAGATAGCTGAACACCTGCCTGCCCTTGGGAAGTAGTGAACGGATTCCTTGTTTTGCTTTGCCTGTGTGCATGGCTTTTGCTTTACCTGTTAAACTGTCATTGTCTCAACCCATGATTTTTCTCACTTTTCTGATTCTCTCCCTCATCCCACCAGCGGGAGCGAACAAAAGGCTCTCTAGGCCTTAGTTGCTGTCTGCAGTTAAACCATGACACCTGGCTACAGGATTTTAAAACTTGTGGTTTTCATTTATATATTGAGTTCATCCTGAACAGCTAACAAGCAAGAATGCTTCTCTTTACTTTCAATTCTTGTGATCACAGGATTATCATTTGTTCCCAGAGTTAGAAACACAGCCCAGGGCTGATGCTCAGCTTTGGATTCTAAAAATCTAAATTTAGGTTTCTAAGTGCAAGCACCAACATGTGAGTTAGGTAACTAAGCTTCCATCTAGTCGATATAGTTAGTAGATTCTGGATAGCTCTTAAAATCACCTCAAAGTAGCTAATGACATTTAGTCAGATGTACAGCCCTCTTGCTTGTATTGGCTAACATTCAGCTGACTGTAATGGGAACTTACACAGTTTATGTACAGGTACTGACATTTAGACACTTAGATTCGGTTTTGCAGGCTGCACTGAATAACTCTTGGGCATGTTGATCCACCATGTCCATTGTTGTCTACTTCATGGTTTGGAAATGCACCAGTCTTGTGGATGTCTTTCCATACAGTATGACCCACTCAGAGAATATATACAAGTTTTTCCCTCTCTGTTTCCAAAATTCCTCCTTTGTCTGCATCTGAGGAGATCTGTTCTGTAGATCTGAAGGAAGTACACTGATGGCAGTTCTTTTTATATATACTTATGAGACTAAGTGTAACAATTTATTCATTGTAATGGCGTCCTGATTGGGCAGCAATGGCCCAAGCAGAGAGGTTTTACTTCTGTGAGTGATATGCGTCAGTGCTGATGTTCCTGTTGTCACCTGAGTAATACATCTACTACGGGTCTGACCTTCTTCTGAAACTACATTAATGAGACAGTATGAGCTAGGTGACTGATAATAGCTGATGCATGTGCTTCCTAGATCTGATGCTCCCTGCTTCATCTTTTCTTCTGTAAAGTACTAAAGCTAAAAAGAAAACATGTCACTCATCTAAGAAGCATTATAAGCTTTCCTTGAAAATAATAGTGTAATTTAAACAGGTTAAATCAATAATGGAAATATATACCTTCAACCAGCATTGTTACCCATTTTTTTTGTATTTAGAGTGCATTGTAAAGTAGTCAGATAGCATACAGCGTTTTAACTAGTACAAAAAAATGACATATCAATCACTTTGATTGTGCTTCATCTTCATACGACATTTCAGCTCTTCATTTAGATAAGAATCATTGTACACAGTTCTATAGAACACTGTTTCTTTAGTCTACCCATGTCTAAAGCATTGTTATATTTAATAGGAGTATTTCTACTTACAGTATAATTACATTGTATGTATATAATTAGACTAACACTTTATATTGTATGTATATAATTAGACTAACACTGAATTAGGCATTGATTGACAAGAGAAGATGGGATGAAATGTAACATGAATAGACTTAACAGTAAATATCAATGTTTGGTTTATAGCTGTAAAGAGATTTTTAAAACCTACCTTAGTTAAAACCTGTAATTGTGAATTATAGTAATTATAGTGTTGCACTACAACTGATTCACTAGCTGGACTACATCTACAGCATGAAATCAGTATATCAAGATATGGAATTACTTAGCTTTCATGGGATACACTTTATTTATTTATATGTTAAAGAGTTTTCCATATAAACACTCATTCTCCAAATGCAACACATAATTTTAAAACAATACCTTACAGAAATATGTATAAAAGCATTGAGAAGGGGAACTCCTGTGAACTTTTCTAATGTCAAAATAATGTCTTCCAGTGACTTCCTGCTAAACCCTCACAGCTCCATGAGCAGTTTGTTTAAAAAAGCCTGGAAGAATAGATGGTTGAAAATATCAAGATCTAGTCTAATCAAGAGAGAAAGAAAGTCCCAGAGCAAAGTAGATTTCAAGGTATAGCTGCATTTTCACTTTAAATTAAAGCAATTATAATCTTTGCCTAGAACAGAAGTTTGTTCCTTACCATGCTAAAGTCTGGTCTGTAGCCTAGCATTGAATAGGTTGAGGAACAAAAGTCTGCGTTACATATATTCTATTAGTTAGAAATGTTAGCTGATAACATAGTGACAGTTTAAAGAAATCAAATATAGATGAACTGCCATGAAAAAATGTTGCTGTTGTCAATGGCACAGCAGTGTAAGTGAAAGCACTTGAGGTTAGATTTGCCACGGTGATACCAGAGAGTGAGGGACAAGGGAACTCATGCAGTCAGAAATGTGTCTATTTGCGGTTTTATGGTTCCATGTGACCACTGCAAACTTTGCTCTGGTCATTTCATAGCTAGTGCAGCCAAGGTTCATGTGTTATCTCAGATACGTTACTTACTAAGTAGGCCCACCAAATTCTGCCCTCTTGTGTAGTTTTAAGTAGTACTGTATACCATCATTTAACCTGGAAGTGACAAAGCCCTGGGTTACTACAAGAAGATATTAATCCTAAAGAACTGTGAACATCTAAAGTGAAAATATTGAGTAAAAAAACTTCTTTTGGCTGAAAGTGATACTGAATAATCCTTGAAGTAGCTGGGAATCTAATGACATGCCTTGTGTTGAAAACCTTCGTCTCTGTAAGGAGCGGTGATAGGTGATAAATTCTTTCTTACTTTTACTTTCTTTAAATACTGCTCTTCATTTCTGTCACCTCTTTTCCATGAAACCATCAATACACACATTGCTTATTGTTTAACTGGACTTGTAAAATAAGAAAATGAAAATGGGGAGCTATGTGTTGTCAATATCTTGAATATGTCATGACATGAGCTTTCCTGGTGGTTCCCTATGTTGACTTTGAACAAAGGAAAATGATGCCAGTGATACTCTAACTGAATGCATACTTAGAGCACAGGGGCTTCAGCGCTGTCCTCACATACCCCTCAGAAAACAGAAACCTGGTGAAAGCTTTGCAGAGACATAAATCTGATCTAATGTTTCAGCAGAAAAGGCAACTGGCCAGAAAGCATTGCCTGAAGCTTCTCTAACAAGGAACAGATATTTGGAAAACATAATATCTCTCATTATAAATCATCAAACTGATTGAACGACTTGCAGACTACAGATATCAGTGAAGTTAGTCACTCATAAGGCGCCTCATTGACTTTTGCAAACCAATGTGCCAAACTAATCAGAGACATAACATGGATTTTGACTAAATATGTACATCTACATTGTCCACATGTGAATTAATTGTCTAGATGCCCCTATATGCTGTTAAGCGCTACATATTTTCAGGATATGATTGAGCACATCCAAAATAGACATCTAAAATAAGTAATTGCATCCTAGAAGTGCCTGGTGCTCTCCATTGTCTGTAATTGGAATCTAGTCTAAAGTTTCTTTGAGTGGACTGATATTATCTTGTTTGGCACTAAGAGGGCATTCATGAAAATCGCCATACTTCACTGCCCCACACTTACCTTCTGTCCCTTATCATCTACAACAGGCAGATAACTGGACTGCACACTGCATCTTAATGTTATGTTTAGGATAACAGTGTCACAGGTAGGAACCCAGGTAGATGAAAACAATTCATAAATTGTTACAGATTTTTCCTCTACTTTGCCTATCTGTTTTCTCACCTCTGATCTTTGTTGGAAGAAATGGAATTTTTGTTCCTTACATTTAGAAATGTACTCCTATCTGTGTGTGATAAGTTTAAGCAAATTTCTTTAAATCGTCTGTTCCATTTTTTGCAAAGTTGCTTTGATTCAGATAAAGTGTATGTTTCCACTGCTAGGTCAAATTTTTTTATGTCCCCTCAAGAAATGTTCTTTGGTGTAAAAGGTTTCTGGAACATCAGCAGGTCAGGGAACATCCCCAGCAAAAACTCCTCTTAAGTTCCATTATAGGTGTACACCAGAAGAAAAAGGAACACTGTAGAAAGTTTATCCAAAGTCCTTTCCAAGTGTGGGAGAACACAACTAATGGGAATTAATCCATTCTTCTGAATCAATACAAATTGCTCGAAAGTGAGAGTACACGGTAGTCAGTGGGAGCTGCTAAAAATAATTTGGGATCATAAGGGAGGAGCGTGTGAAACTGGTTGCAAACATGAAAGATCAAATGTTTATCTGAGTTTATTCTTTTTGTTGTTCTACATTTGGAGCTAATAATTTTCAATATAATTAACTCAGGAATGGTAGATACTAAGTAGTACACATGAAACCTATGCATCTAAGAATAATTAAAAAAAAAAATTACTTATGTTGACCTTGTCTTTTAAAGTTAAAGTGTACCTCATAGGATACTTTTACTCATGAAATGATATGCTGGCAGATGACCTTGTAAATGTTTATGCATTTCCTTCTATTTTTTCATTTTAGAGTTGTCCTGATTAAGTGCACTGGAATCACTATATATTAATGTGACAGCTCAAATTACAGATAGCTTGTAGAATAAAAAAGTAGATAAATTGGATAAATGGGTTATACTGGGATAGGTAAATTAATTACATTTCTAGGGAAAAACAGAGTCTCTCTAATACTTAAATATCTGGAAGGTGATTATTTGTAAATAAATAATGCATAGAGAATACTTCCAATAAATGTAGTTGGCCAGATTTACTATTCTGTCTGCCAGCAAGTATTTTGCAATAATTTCAGTAGAATGTTCCAATCTGACATCTAACCTAAATCTTCACCACTTTGCTCATCCTTCTCTTGCAGTTTTCTGAATTCTTGCATTTGTGAGATGGTGCCTAATAGTAATGACTGCTATAGGCCCTTTTGTATTCAGAGCATAATTAAATAAGGAAATAGAATCTTACTCACAATAATGCCAGAATGCCCCAATCTTGTTTTGGCATGGCTATCCTGAAGGTGAAGCAGAAGCTTAATTTTATCAGCCTTTCAGTTCTTATCTTTTCGTTTAAGATCTTTAAGTGCTTCTGTATTAGACCAGTTGTACTTACCGTTTTGTGATGTGGACTTCTGTCCACCATGGCTGAAACTCCTGCAGTAGCCCCTGCTGTCAACACATAAGGATTTTAATTGATAACAGATACGGATGGATTTAAATACATGACCAATAAATGGAGGGTATATTATTGTTTTACTCTCCTAGCCTATTTGTCCTATTCTTGTTTAAGGTTTTATATCGTGAGATTCATTTAGAGTGTCAGGCAGCCCTAACAAAATTTGGATTTACAGCTCAATTTTGCTTAATCTGGCAAGGCACTAAATAACTACATTGAGGTGTGATCTAAGAAGAATGTCAGAGTGCCATATGAGGAAGAATCAACCCCTAACTGGGGCAATTAAAACATCAGGTACCTAAATAAATCATGTTCCACTTAGTATAGTTGTGTCTTCTCAATGATATATCTCTACTATGAACAGTTAAAATAATGTTAATAAAGATGGTTCTGTTTGCTAAGGTAGCATACAATTCTCACTAAGATTTAGCAATTTCTACACTTGGAATATTCTGAAACAAGGACCATGTTCCTGTCATGGCAAATTAGGTCAACATGGCGAAACAGAGAGTCATGGGATGATGAAACATTAAAGAGTACATTATTAACTGATGTCTTTTTCATTTTATTTTTCTTCAGTGACATTTAACAAATTGAATGTTAAATGCTGAGAGACACAAAAATGCTTTGTTAGATTACTAAAAAACAGGGAAAAGGAGTTCCCTCAGCTGGTGTGTAACATCGTAATATAAAGCTGAGCTTAGTGATAGGTTTTGGAGATGCTGTTTGAGGTCCCTCATACCGCAGATATGTTAGAGATTGTTGCTCCAAAGTGTGGTGTACATGATTTATTAAGTTTCTTGTATACTTTTAGAGTTACTTCAGGAATCTTTAATTTTGCCTTTGCCATGTCCCATGAGGACTTTTTAGAATCTCAAGACTCTGCAAAAAGAAATGCAGCCATTCTGAAATCCACATAACTCAGAAGGTACCTCTCTGTCATCAGCACATATCAACGTCTTGTGTGAACAACAGTTTTTCCGTGTTAAGTACGGTAAGAGAATCGGCAATGTTACCTAGACCTAAACATTAACTGAATCCCCTTGCCTCCTTGCAAGGGTGAATGTCACATTCCAGACATAATGAGAGCAAGAAAAGTTGACGTATTTCAACCTTTCTCCTTAGGTGCAAAACAAAAAGGACAAGATAAGTTTCTGCATATAACAGCAAAGATCTGTAAGGTGATGGTGAGATTGGTGCATAAACTTCTAGGGCTCCAGCCAGGGGTCTAACAGAACAGCCTGAAAACTCATGTTTCAAGAGCACATCTATTGTATTTTCAACAAGCATTATATAAGATATGTATTATTGTTCATGTCACCAGGTCATAAACTATACCCATGTAGGTTGTAATGCACTGTGAGTGCTTCTTTGTTAAACACTCAGTACAATGAAGTCATTCAAAGGATTATCACAAAATGTAAATCATTCAGTCAGGATATGCCTTGCTTTCCTGCTAATACCAGTAATATTTATAATTAGTAAATTATTGACCTTGTAACATCTCTTTTATTAATAAATATAGATATA
The DNA here is from genome assembly GCF_000690535.1 of Cariama cristata. NCBI lineage: Eukaryota > Metazoa > Chordata > Aves > Cariamiformes > Cariamidae > Cariama > Cariama cristata. The sequence goes on along the minus strand of NW_009620513.1, from coordinate 32,412 downwards.
CATAATTCTAATTCTGAAACAAACATACTTTGGGATTTGCTCGTTTGGAAAGAAATGATAGAATTTGAAATAGTAACTAGATTGGGACAAGGGACTTGAAAGTCTGTCTCAGGACTGTAATTGTTTACCTCTGTGTGATTCAAACCTTGAAATATCCTGTTACACACCTCTATTTATATTATACATTAGGGTACAGATCACTGGCTTTTCTTGAAGAGGTTGCTCTCTTTGTGAATGGCAACTGTGGTGAAAGGAGTAAACATAATTTTTGATCCCTATGGTGATGAATAGTTTGGGGATGTTTGGCTTTTTAAGACAAAATTCAGTTACTATGAAATGCATAAATAACTCTTGAAGTATATTTTGAAAATTCTTTTTTATAGAATAATCTGGCATTAAATTGGCCAGAAAATAAAGGAGATAAAACTGAAAAGAGCTGTTGTACTTCAAGGTGAGGTCTTTTACCTATGAGCATGAAATGATTTGTGGTCCTGGTGACATATGTGAAGTGCATAAATTGTGTCTTCCTGTCCAACAATCCAGTCGTATGTGCTAGATAATTATTCTTGTATTTCTCTCCTTACCCCTGTTGCAGTTCTTTTCCCCACTTCGCCTCACCTCATCAGAACAGGAGGTCCTGTGGTACTGCAGCTGCTTCCTGGAAACAGTAACCCATACAGCTCAGAAGTAAGGCTTCAGGCAACCAGGATCAAAGAACCCAACACTTCTAGCTTGTTCATGATGCAGGAGTTTGAGAAGTAGGAAGTTTTCCTATTTATTTAGGAATATTTATTTATGGAGAGTTAGAGAATGGTGATGCCAGGAACATCATGCTGGGGACCTCGTTTAGGGAATTAATTTAGAGGATGGTGGCCATACACACTTTGCAGTGCAGTTCAGAAAAGCGTTTGATGATGTCTGCTGTGCTTAGATTGATCTTTTGGGTGGTGGGTAATAAAACTGTTTCAGGCAGAGGAAACAACTTATTGTTGATTTTGCACATACTGGAACAGAGATTTAACTCAGGAGCCCTTGTGTAAAAGAGCCATTGTCCTTATTGCCTCCTCTTGAAGTGTTTCTTCTGCCTCACCCCCTCACACAGAAGAGGATAAGTATGTCTACCTCCTGGACACATGATTTTGCAGTACAGAAGGCATCCTTAGTGCCTTCTAATGGCAGAGTAAGCTGGTAAACCATGGCCAGAAATATAATTCAATATGTATTTCCTCTTTAGCAATAGCTGAAGCTTTATCCTGGCTAGAATAAACAGGCTTCCTATAGAACTTGCTGGCTGCTGTGAGGCAGCTATGTGCTTCCACTGATTTATACTGTTATTCCCACTGAGTCTTGGCCATCTAATCCAGGACCTTGATAGCAGAAAGGAAGTCAAGCAGCTTAAAAGTTTAGGCATTACAAATCCCAGCACAGCAGCACCCAATTCATTTCATATATCTTGCCCTTCGTGTCTAACACATACATTTTATCAGCAGCTTGTAGGGCATGCAGTCAGACAATTTCCATTATGGTCAGTGAAATAGCATGGTTAAAATCCTGTGCAATGCTTTATAAATTTAAATTTAAGCATAAATGTTCTGTAACAAGATTATTGTATCTGATCTGATGGTTGGGGAAAGCTCACTCATTTTGTATTGTCAGCATTTGGAGTAGTCATTGATGTATTAAGCTCTTACACAAGTCATGGCATCTTACTTGAACCAACGTGCAGTCGCAGGGGATTTCAGTTGAAAGAGCAGATGCAAGATACACATTTATAACAGTGAGGGCAATCAGCTTTGCAATGGATTAGCAAAGAATATGGTAAATTCCCCATCACTTGGAGTCCTTTTATCAATGTCAGATGTCTTTCTAAAAGGAACAAACTATTTCAATAACACTTTATTAGGTTATATGCATAAATAATAAGAAGAAATCTACAGTTTTCATGCAGAAAATTGGTTTAGATTAACACACTTTCCACCTCTGTTTTCAGCTATTTAAACTAAGGTTATGAGGAAAAAAAAACACAAAACAAACCAAAACAATTGAGACAGCTGTACAAACTACCAGATTGTTTCCATCAAAACCACTAAAATCGGAAGTGAGCTGTGACAGTATTGTCCTGAAATTGCTGCTTTAACAACGGTACCTCCTGTAGAAAATCTACTTTAAATTTAGGCCAAATTCTGAAAGGTCTGACACCACAGGTGTACTCAAAACTTTTTCCTAATGGAAAAATTTGTTCATGCATTTTAAAAACATTGTCATCTCTGCATGCATGTGATGGATCTAGCACTTACCTACACACGGGATAGAATTTTCTGAAGCAAATCCCTTTTGTCAAAATGGGCTTTGCAAGCATAAACTCTATTACTTACATGTGTGAATGTTTATGCCTACATAGTTGAAAGCCCCTTTCAAAATTTAGTCTATTAAATAAATGCACAAATTAGCAAGACTAGTATGGTTCTCCAGCTGAAAGCTTTCCTTTAAAATAAATGTGATATTTTACCAGAAGTAAATGGAAACACTTAAAGAAGTGGGTTGATAAACAGTACTGAGTTGGGGTAGATTTGTAGCAATTGATGTTTTGACAAAATTGGAGATGCTGAAGCAGGCATTTTAGTTTGACTTAACTAAAATAATAAATTGCAGTAGCTCAACCTAGACTTGACAAATGTATGAATCAACTTCTCCATCTTCTTCAAGCAGAGATCTCAGGCTTGTACTGTACCTGTGATGGTGAAAAGGGGTTTGAATATTACATGAAGATGGCTGTCAAAAGGTAGTTCTTAATTCAATATCACATCAAGGGTTTTCATGCTGACAGAGAGAATATGAGATTTCTGGTCCCAGAAAAATATCATGGAGAAATAACTCTGCTCTTTGTGTTCCTTGCAACAATTGACAAAATGTTGACTTCACTTATATTGTGATTTGTTAAAAAAAAGATACTGGAAATACCTGGATTTTTTTGAAGCAAAGTATTCAGATGTGTACTAATTTAGATGTAGAAGTCATGCCTAAACCCTACTTTTAAATGAAAAATTTCAATTTATAAAAGACTGAAGAATCTATCTGTTAAGAACTTTACTGCAAAATTCAGCTTTCAAATACTGAAGTCCACTGTTGCTTCTAATGTCATACCGTATTCTCTAAAAAGACACATCATTCCTTTTTTTGGTTTTGCTCATTTTAGATGGGATTCATGACTTCTGTTAAATGAACTGAAAATGAAAAGATGTACGGGACCTGGCTATATTAACTACTGCTAGTTTTAACAGCCCAGGATAAGAAAACATTTTTGGGCAGGCATAAATCTTGGATGACTTTTAGCTATTAGAAAAGGTGTAGTAAAGACCTTAATCCACCATAGCTAGGAAAGGTTTAGTATTGTGACAGTTTTTACATCCTATATTTGCTGTTATCAAGCCAAGATACACATTAAAAACTACCTGAAAATTGCCACTACTTCCAGTAGAATTTGTTCTTCCCCCTTTCTTCAGCTACTTTGTGCTGATTCTGTCCTTAAGATTGTATGCCAATGAATCTACAGCCCTTTCTGGGGCATAGTAGTGATTTCTCCATTGTCTCTCCTTCTTGTTGCTGTAAGTCATACATACGTGATGTCTGGGATATCATAGACTGCCGGAAGATTGCCTGATGACAGTTCTAGTGAAAAATATTGCATGGGGATTGCATTGAGTGTTTTGGGGTTTTTTTTGTCTGTTTTAAAACAGAGAAAAGAAGACTACTGAGTGGTTATGTCCATCACAATTTTTTGCCAATATATAAGATTACTGTAAAGAGCTCTCCTTGCTCATTCACGAGGTGAAGGTGGCTAGCAGGAAAAAGCTTTCTAGCCATAAGGATAGTGAAACTATGTTAACAGATTAATATGGGTGCTCTGGAATCCTCTTACCTGGATATTTTCAAGAATAATTAAGCAGACGTCTGGTAAGTATGGTCTTGACCTTGTCTCAGAGGAAAAGAAAGGACTAGGTGAATCCCTAACTCCTTCCAGTCCTGTATTTAATGACATTTTCCAGTTGAGGCTAAGTTTCTTTCATCAGCATGATTGGGTTACAAAGCGTATGCTTTGTAGCATTTGGTATTTGTTAATAACATTATTTAGTGAGCTGTTGCCAAATCGCTTGCAGAAGAGGCTCATCTAATGGATCTCATCTTTATTCCTTTACTGTTTGGGGCATGCTAAGAGCTCTGACAATAATGTGTAAGCTATATGTTTAATCATGGCTCTATTTAAGTCCAAAGGATGTGTAATTTCGCTTGGCTTACCATATATAGAGACCAGGCTATGAGATACAGTGTTCCTTTCTGATTTTTGCTGAGACTTGGTGCTTTTTTTCATCTTTGGAGGTCAGCGTAGAGAATGAGTACCCTCAGGTTTTATAAGACAGAATCACAGAATGCCTGAGGTTGGAAGGCACCTCTGGAGATCTTCTAGTCCAACCTTCCTGGTCAAGCAGGGTCAACTAGAGCAGGGTGTCCAGGATTGTGTATAACAGGTTTTCTGTCTCCAAGGATGGCAACTCCATAACCTCTCTCCTCTCTGGGCAACCTGTTCCAGTGTTTGACCACCCCCACAGTAAAAATGTTTTTTTCTTATGTTTAAGTAGAATTTCCTATGTTCCAATTTGTGCCCATCACCTCCTATACTTTCACTGATACCACTTGGAAGAGACTGCCTCCATCTTCTTTACTTGCCCCCATCAAATATTTATTATACACACTGATAAGATCCTCCCTCAGCCTTCTCTTCTGCAGGCTGAATGGTCCCAGCTCTCTCAGTCTCGCCATTGCATGTCAGATTGTCCAATCGCTTAATCATCTTTGTAGCCATTTGTTAGACTTGCTCCAGTAAGTCCCTGACTGTCTTATACTGGAGAGCCCAGAACTGAACCCATCACTCCGTATGTTTCTCACCAGGGCTGAACTGAAGGAAATAATCACCTGCCTTAACCTGCTGGCACTGCTCATCCTAATGCAGCCCCAGGATGTTCTTGGTCTTTGCTCTGAAGGCATATTGCTGGCTAATAGTCAACTTGTGCCCACCAGGACCTTGAGATCCTTCTCTGCCAAGTTGCTTTCCAGCTGGTAGACAGCGTAATTGCTGGTGCATGGTGTTATTCCCCCCCAGTGCAAGACTTTAAATTTCCTTTTGTTGAACTTCTTGAAACTCCTCTTGGCAAAGTTTATTATATTTTAATAATGATTAAGATTATGTACCTAATCCAATTGTTGATATGTCACATTTTGTTTGTATATTGGTGAGTGTTGTATGAGTCAGTACATAGTAAATATCACTTTACTTTTACCATGTATTTTTTTTACATAGTTAGGTAATTAAAAATGAATCAGTAAAGCTGGGATACCTCTCATTTAATTTTACTGTTTCAAGTTAGAAGTCCAATTTTTAAGCTTAATTATAAACTTAGGGAAGTCTACCTTAGAAAGGATTGGGGAAAAAGAAGGTCTTCAAAGGAGGTTTCATTCCACTGGTAAAAACACATCTAAAACACATGTATTGAACCACCATCTGAAAATCATATTGGTCTTGACTGACTACAGATGGATCCTGCATGAGCAGTTTAGATTTGTCAACTAGAGAGAGATGAGAAGCAGTCACCCTAAATAAGGGGATCTAGGCATATGTTGTCATTCTTACCTAACATGGATGAAAAACATGCGAATTTACCCATTAGATAACAACCCTGTATACAACATTAAATATTCTTCAGCCCTCACACCAAAAAGTGCTTTAAAAGTAATAATGAAATAAAATGTTGTAAAAAATTTATTTTACAAGTTTTGATGAAGTGTCCCTAAATTATAAATGCTTGGAATTATGCAGCAGTGCCTTTTGCTGATTTTTAAATGCTCTAAAGCAAAATTTCATGGTTTTGTCTGGCCTTACACACTAAAATATGCTCTCTTCAAGTTATCATCTAAATTATCATCCATACTAGTTTCCAAAGATTGACCCATTTCTGCCTTACAAGGAAGTAATAAAGAATCAAGTTACATCTGGTTTGATTTCCCTGTAATGAAACAGCCAATTGCCCCATGTCAGAAAAGATGTACTGTAGGTATTCTTCTGGGATTTTACCTGGCTTTTGCCAGTCAATAAAGAAATAAGATCTAACATTTCATTTATAAAACATGAATTCCACTGGGTTAGAGGCATCAGGAATGATAATAGGTTTTTACTCTTATATATAGAATATTTTAACAATTTTTTTTTGCTATCTACCATTAAGAAAACAAAAAATACCATCCTTTGTGATTTTTGGACTACTATACTTATTTTATAATGCAACAAGATAGTTTTCTGCAGTGGATTGCTTACAAATGTTGAAGTGAATTTATGAGGGGAGAGTTAAATAAAATTACTGTAAGAAGAAGCCTCACAAGTGAGATGAAGGATATTCCAGCTTGCAGTACAGGGTTTTTAGATGTACAAATTACTATATTGCAACAAATTTCGCATGGTACAATTTTTATTCTTCAATTATTTACCTTTCATGAGTACTTCAGCATTTAATTTGACTCAGTTTTTCCCTTGTGTTTATCTGTTGCCTTAGTTGTCTCAGATTTTAAAATTTGACTACACCATTCTTCATCCAAATCGTGCTTTCGATCAGGGGTAGTTCCGTTTAGCATTTGGATGGAAAAGGTAAGAAGAAAGAAGTTCCTTTTCTTGGAAAGATAGTACAGCAACTTTTATGGAAAGAATACTTCTGTCTGCAGACAATGTTCATTGTTTGCTCCAAAATTCACATCAGAAGTGTTACAATAATGTTAATCCTATGCTTTAAACTGAGCCATTAAAGGGTTCAGTTTATCCACTGCCCTTACACCTGCTGCTCAACTCTAAGTTTCCCTTGGCTCTTATATTCTCTGGTTCCCTCTAAACTTCTCTCTCTCTCTTATCTTAGTACCTTGAGTGTCCCCATGCCAACAAGATATCTCCCAGATATCCCTGCCTTCTTCCACTTTAACGCTTGTCACCTTCTTGGCTCTTGCAATACTCCAGAGACACTGTTTTCCTGCTTTCTCCAGTTCCCTCTCTGGTCTGCAAACTGGGCAGGCAGGAGCATATGCTCTTTTGCCAGATGACCTGAGGTACGTAAATGTTGATTGATAGGGAGGCCCACCTAGTCTGTTCCTCTGCCTGTCTCGTCTCCCTGCTGCCAGGTGAACCAAAAAAACTTCCCTGCCTCTTGACAGCCCAGAAAAAACTCTAGTGCTGCATGGCAGTCTCAGTGTCTTTGCAGAAATGTGCTGCTGTGCATGCCAGGGTCTTCATCCTCCACACATCCTGGCATTTTTTTTCTGGTAGAGAGCAATGAATACCCTTTCTATGTTCCTGGGGACCAAGAAATCAAAAGGTGCTGGTATGTTTTGGTCAGAATACAGCCTACAGTACTTGCTTCTGAATTTCCTTGTTTAATACAGTCTGTGTCACTCACAGTCTGTATATTAAAGTCTTGGCTCTAGCTGAGAGGAATTCAGGTAGGTTAATTAATTAAACATTTTCACACCAGGGGTTACAAGAGCTTTCAGGTCCACAAAGAACATACAAATGATACCATCGTCTGAGATAATATATCATACTTCTTTGCCTCTGTGATTACCTTTATGCATGGCCCCAGTACGGATTTTTAATATTCCTGGCGGTTCTTGCTGACCAAACAATGCTCATGAGGTATTTCTTGGCAATTTTTATCTCAGTCTTTGAAAAACAATTTGTAGTTTTTCTATAACTTCATCTCTGACCTATCCTCCATATCTTTACTCAAGGCATGAAAAGCTATCACCATGCAAGTAAGATCAGTTTGGAGTAAATCCTTTAGTAGTTAAGAAGAAAATTCATTCTTAGTACTCTCCTATCTGCAGCATTTTCTCTTTGCTTTTTTTTTTTTTTTTTTTTTTTTTGCAGGGGGGGCAGATAAAAACAGGTGATGTCTAAATAGATGAAGCAAATATATCTACACCTAAATGACATTCAACATTATGCCAACTCAGTGCACTGCTCCTATTAGCTGTTTTCAAGGAGGTTTGAGGTGACAAGTTTAAAAAATTGCCAAGAAGAACGATCTAGAAATTCAGATATGAGTGACGAGCTCTGAACTAACACACTGGCATTGCAAATCTCTTCATTTCATGTGTTCCTTCTTGCTCAACGTGACATCACACTCACTGAGAAATAAACTCTTCTTCTTCTTTCAAATTCTGACACAATTGCAGTGCTGGGGTTGGAAGGTGAAGCTTTTGAGGAGCACTGTAATTTACCATTGTGCCAATTCTATCCACTAAATTAAGGGTTGCAGTGACAGTAAGTATTGAGAAAATTAGGACGCTAGCATGGAAAGTCTTTTTTCTACTATGGCAGAGTATTAAAATTTTTCACTATAAGTATTCAGCATTAATAGATAAGTTCCTAGCATCAAAGTGGATGTAGAAAATGAAGGAGCTGAGATAGAATTGCTATGAAACATTGAGATATTGTACTTACATCTGTATGTCTGTCATATGTCTGTCAGTTGGTCACTTTTGCAATCTGCCTTGGGTGGGACACTTTCTCGGGGGGGGAAGGACTTCTTTCTGAGTAAGCCCAAGCATCAATTTTGCCAGCAAGACAAAATAAGGGAATATAAGATAGGTATTTGGCAACTGTAAAGCAAGATTTAATTTCAGACGTTTTTCCTTTAATGAAGCATTATAGTTTTGTTATTGAAATATATTATATTAGCATAAAAAAACACTTTTAAATGAGTCAATCAGTATTGTCAATTGTATTTATTCTCCATAATAGTTTATTTACATGGTGTAGACAGCACAAAACCAATCGTGAATAAATATTATTTTGTTACATTGTTAAATACATCTCTTTGTATTTCCAGACCATTGAGGCTGTCTTTGAGCTTAGTATCCTTGAATGAAACCTTTGTAAATTGCTTCAGCTGGTAGTCAAGTGATTTCCTTGGTTTTGAATTACTGCACTACATACTACAGCAGAATTTCTGGGCTGGCTGAATCTTTGTGTGTGGCTCCTCCTAGACAGGTAGGACTTCAAACTCAGTAGACAAACCTGTGAAGATTTTGTTACGTGGGTTCATATGTTTCCTGCTTTAAAAATATGGAAATATTAGCAGCACCAGGAGGGGAAGGTGCTTTCTGTCATAAATAGAGGTTTTTCAACATATATTGAATTCATGATATCCATATCCATGCTCCCAATATTTATTTAATTTTTCATTTCTGAACTTCTGTAGCTCAGAAGTAGATTCTGAACTTATGTAGACAGACAGGCACATAAAACCTAACCTTTGAAATGTGAGCAGCTATCTCTTGGCTTCTTTTTTTTCAACCGGTAAGATAAATGCTTACTTGCAGAGGTCCCTGTTTTAGCCATAGGAAAGGAAGGATGGAATCTACTTCAGTAAGAAACTGAACTGAGATCTTACAGTGACTAGCTGTGATGGTTTCAGCAATAGTTCTCACAGGAATTGTGCAAATGGTGATCTCCAATTCAACATCCTTTCCTGTTGTTCACAACTCTTCACAACTGTGAAACTCTTAGTTTTAAGGACTTCATAAAAAGTCAAACAGGATTTCCTTTTACTGCAAGTAAAAGCTGCTTTTTATTTTCCCTGCCCCATTTTCGGGCACTTTATTTTCTGGAAGATCAATAGCAATATGTAGCATCTCCCTATTGTTTCTGATACACCTCACTATTTGACTCATTTTTTCATTACTAGAATCACTACTAATGTGATTTCCCTAGTTTCAGAAATGTTAACATACTCCCAAAACTATCAACAGCAAGAGGAATATAAACTCTGCAGTTAGAGTTTAGTTTTGCACTATCTGTTGTATCTTTTCCTTCTGTTCCTTGTTTTGCATCCTTATTAAAGCTGAACGTGTCCCATTACTTAACCATATACAAGATACTTATCAGAATAATAGTGTTCTACATCCAACATAGTTTGTACTGTAGTTTGTATTGCAGCGTTAGTTTGTACTTCTGCTGTAACAATGACTTATTTTATGTTTAGCCATAACAGTGTTATACTGTTCCTATACACACCGTAATTGTAAAACATACTGTGTTTCTGCATTCATTTAAGGAGCAACTACTTGATAAGTACAAAGTAATTAAGCAATAAGACATGACAGGTAGTGCATTTCTGGGGAATTATTCCACTTCTCAGATGTCTTGAAAAATATGAGGCTAAAGGTTGAGTGACTTCAGCCACCTGAGAAGTGGAATAATCCCCCAGAAATGCATTGCTTACCACAGTTTATTGCTGTTATGAAATGGAAATTATGAAACCAAAATAGGAGGAAAAGATTAGATCTGTGCATTTATGGAGGATTACTTATACAGGTATGACATCACTGTCAGCTCTATATGTGTTCAGAGAGTTCTTAAAGACATTTCAGAATTAGCACATGAACTACACAACTCATCCAAAACTGCTGTTTCAGCACTCCTCATTACCAACTTTACCTAGACCAGCCCCCCAACATTTCCCTGTAAAATCATATTTGTATTCTCGGTACAGACTTTGTCTCTGATACTAATCACACAACCTCAGGGGGTGTGGTTATTCTGAAATAATCATACCCCCTGGAGGATTAGAGGCATTTGGTTGCTTCCTTGCCTTGTAACACCCCAAGGTCATTATCTTATGATAATCACATCTTCTGGAGTTGCCTTATTGCTTAAGTGTAACACTAAATTTTAATTACAATGAAATAGAGCTCTTCTGGTAGTTTATACAACATCCTGTGTGCAGAAAGCCAGATGGAAATAATGCCTAGCTTTTACTGTAATAGCATGTGTTGGGCTTGTGCTCCAGTGTAATAAATAGTTATGTTTTTGTTGTTTTTTTGATGAGAAAATAATGTTGAACTATATTTACAGCACACTACTATCAAATTTAATTTGGGGTCTTATTATTGTTCTGATTTGTTGTAAATTCATTTTAAATTAAAAAAAATATGGTGAAGAAATATACTGATAACATTCTGATAGTACTGACACTCACTACTGAGTTCCACTTAAGTGTGCTGAAGGTAGGGAGTGTAGTGTTTGGCTCTTTAGACATTTCAAACAAAGACCAGTAAAAAATGACTTTTGCATTGAAATTTGAGATACTGAATTTCAAATATGACTCAACATTTCTGTTTCTTTCAAAAGACTCAAACAAAAGAATAAAATTCATACAGAATTCATATGAGGAGTGTGTTTCTCATATTTTAACTCTTCAGCTCTGAAGTTGGAAATGGCATCACATTATTAGAGGTTTCCTGAGAAAAGTTTAATTTTGTGAAGGAATTTAAATTTCAAAGTCCATGAGGTTCTTCTCTTGTCAAGCAGAGTGAACTGCGATATGATGGTTTTGCTTAAGAACTTACACATGTATGTATTTATTAAACATTTTCAATTGTTCACACAGTAAGATCTTAAAATATTTTTAAAGCACTCTCTGCTTTGGCTAAAGAAGTTATGATACTTTGTATTTACCAGTCCTCTGAAAAGATGTTACACTTGGGGGTATAAAAAATGCAATATTTCAAATCAAATAACTGCAAACATGTAAGATATATTTGACTCCAATAATCTAAACAACAAAAAAATAAAACAGACAAAATTAAAAACATCAGATCCGTTGGACTACATACTACTATCTGAATGCATGAGGTTTATAACTGCTTCTTCACTGTTTTGATCCCAGTTAGAACCGCAGTTTTGTCTTGAGCCATTTCGAGATAGATGTTTGCAGTTCATTCTTAACTATCTTGCTATAACACAGCATCTTTTTCAGAGAGCTTTAAAAAGGTTGTTTTCATTCTATTACTTTTTTTTAGATATTTACAGCAAAGATAGTAATATGAAATTGCTTGTGAGAATGGTCAAACTATATAATTCTAGTTTTGTCATGTTTTATTTTGTTGTGTTTTACCTTTCTGCACTGCAACTTAGTCAATTAAATGTTAATATTGAATTTAGCTCTTGAAGGTGCATGTCCTGACATTTTTATTGCTATTAACATAATTTTTATTTCATTATTAGTGCAGCATGAAAATAAAAATACTATGCTCTGGTATGATCACAGCTTAGGTGTGTTAAAGTGGAGCGCCTAGCTATTTCCTTATAGCAGAGAGTTTCAGTCAGATCACTCTGCCTCAGCAAATCTCCCTATTGATCGATGCCTTTTCTCCCAGCCAGTCATGCCTCTTTGGAAACCAGTGACCACTTTCCAGCTGACTTGTTAGGAGTGGACGTTAAGAAGATAGTAAGCTTCTACATGCAGCATGAAATGAGTGGCTCTCAAAGACGAGAGACCATCAGGACATGAGGAAAAAATTGCTAATGAGGAAAAAAATTAACAAAACATCCCTTAGTATACCTCACAGGATTGGTATGTGAGAGATGTTAGAAATTAAATTTCATTAGTTTTACTTCTAGTTGGTCTATTTTAAAGTTGTTGTTTTTTTTTTCAATGTTCTCTTGAAAGAGAGACAGTGTCTTTCCTCATATGCCCTGTGATAAGAGAGATCTATTGACTTCACTAGGGTTGTGGCACTGTGGCAAATAGTAAAATTTGAGCAATCCTTCTGATACAAAGCTAAATTGATTCTGTAGTACGGGACAATGTAATCAGGTTTCTGCTGTGCCGAAGTTTGCTGTCACTGACAAACATTCATTATTTTTTAGTAATATTGAGCCTGAATTGCCTAAAAAAGAAAGCAACTTTTTATTTTTGTTATGTTGTTCAGGATTTAAAATAATAATAATAATAATTTTACAAAGTTAGGAAACAAAATAATTAACTGTTGCACAAAGTAACTGTACTCTGAATATTTCACCCTTACCAAAGCCTCTTATCTTGTTCTGCTCTTACACATAGGTCATATTATGCACTGCTTTGTGCTAGTTTGACAAGAACTAATGTGGATACTTAAATATTTTAAAGGCTGCACATTTCAGAATGATAAAATACTCAACTGATCTTCCTTTCCTGTTGAATTTGTGGTTAATGATAAAATAATTTAATCCTTTTTTTGTCTATTAGTGATTTTAACAACAAACACTAAAAGTTCTTCTGAGGAAAAATCTTCAAATAAGGCCATGCAATGACACTTTTTAACTACAGTTGTTTTTTATTCAGCCATAAAATCTATCTTTCATATAGAAACCCACTTACATGTCTTACTTCAGTGAAGGTTATTTGTAGACTGAAGGTCTTTTCTTGTCAAGATATGATGAATACCATGTGTGAAGACAGAAGAGCATCAGGACCTGTATTAGCCGGAAAACCCACTGATCTGTGAATAACCTAAAAAAGAAAACCTGAAGATTAGCAACGTCGCTTTTAAGAATGATCCATCAAATTCAACAAGCAGATTCACAGAGATGAATCATCTAGTTCCTTTTATTCCAACAATACAGTAAAGGTTATTTCCCCTCCTTACAAATAGAAGTTCTGAAATACAAGAAATAGTGACTTGTTAGTCTTTTTTCAGTCACAAGGCAATGATTCTAAGTTTTACATTCAATGTGCTTTTTAAAGATTTCTTTCCTTTAATTTGTCAATTGAGGCAGGTGTGGCTTAGCCCATCCAATATGTGATTATGTCCCATTTTTAGATGAGATTATAATTTCTGTAAAGATTAAGTCCTCTGTCAAAACCTTTTAAAAAAGCACAAAAACATTTATGTGTTTTTAGCACATTTTTATTACTTTATCACAAAGTATTGAACTATTACTTCCTCCTAGCTTGAAAATTCAGTGAGACCATTGTGATAACCTTCTCTGATGTCAGATAAAAACCTTGGAATTTTCCTCAGCCGTCTCCCCTCCCCTCCTCTCCTCTCCCCTCCTCTCCTCTCCTCTCCTCTCCTCTCCTCTCCTCTCCTCTCCCCTTCCTGCCCATAAGCTGACTCTGACCAAAGATTCAATACAGTCCATTAAAAAGAACACACTCAAACCATTGGTGAACTATTAACTACCCTTACCATGGAAATTTATTCAGAAATTCTTACCTGGAGGTAGGAATTTCCTGTCAAAATTTCTGTTTTTAACTTCTAGCCATTGAATGTTTGACTACCAGACTGAAGAGTCACTGCTAAACAATTGTGGCTTTAGAAGTAATTTAGTTTAGACTGTGATCCTCTCTTAGTGCTGTCTATGATAAGCAGAAAGAGCTGCAACCTTTCACTACTTGCTATTCCTTTGATTATTTTGTACACTTTCTATCTGTTTTTTCAATATCCATTTGGACACACAAGTTTTGGTTTATAAAATGATGGTGATTGATGTATGCTAATAATTTGGTTAACAAATCTAAGTTGGTAGATTATTTAGACTGACCAACAGCTATAAAGACTCTCCTATAATCATTATTCAGCGTAAACAATGAGAAAAAAAGGAAACAATATTACCCATGATTGAAGTGGATTCCTTTTCTATTGACTTTACATTCCACTTGACTGAGAGGGCAAGGCCAAAACCCACCTTGGATATGCAGATATTTGAAAAAGAATATAGAGAATTTAGATGTGAGGTTAATTTTATAACTTTAGTACATTTGGAAAGTAAATGGACTATCTCCAAGCAGCAGCTCTTACGTTCTAGAAAATAGGGTAGCTGGGTTATCATTACAGGATAAATGGAGAACAAATTAAATAGAGTGTTTGAAAGAAATTACAGTAAAGCATATTTTTTATTTCTTTAATGGGGGATAAGTGAACAGTCAGTGACGAGGTCATGGGAAGCAATTAATTTTTACAAGGGTTATGAGTAGAAAGCAAAATTTTATCAGTTAACTTTCATCAGTTAATAAGAAGATATAATCAGTAAATTTAAATATGGATATAATACAGATTTCTGTACACCCAAAAGGGTCCTCTGCTTGTGCTTACTGAAGATGCCCTCCAGTATGCAAGATAAACATTTTGCCGCTATTCGTGCTGAAAAAGCATCATTGCCATAGATGTCTGTCTGGTAGGGAAGGGGTGACCAGTGTGACACACGACATATCCACCAACCTGGGGGATGCTGTGCTCAGGGCTACTCCTCTGCATTTCTGGCTCTCAGAGGCACAGGGATCCTGAATTCATCAGTTTCTGGGTTTACTGACAGAAGTTAAAGACGTTGTCTTTTCTGCTAATATACCAAACAAACTCAGCTTAAGGCAGAGTTTGGACCAGTCATGTGTTAACATGCATTCTCTCCCTAAAATAGTCTTCCTGAAAAAAGCCCTAGACAAACAACTTTTATGTATTTCCTCCTTTCCTTTCATCTATGTAACTCCAAATTTTACCGGACATAATAAACTTTTCAACTACGAACAAGGGAATTACAATAATTTTTAGGAGCCATCAGGTGACAAAGCTCCATTTCTCTTCCCTTTAAATAGCTAGTAATTATTTATACTGAAATGAAGCTTTTTGATAATGTTATTTATATTGTAATTTTCATTATGCAAATTAAATAATAAAATAGCAGCAACGTTACATAGTTAATGATTTATAGTTGCAGGAATGAGAACCTTACGGCTTGAACCATCTCAGAATATCTGGAATAACCTTGAGGGCATTTGAATACTTAAGTGTCATCCATTTAGAGCTCTTAAAACTCATAAAAGATGAGCACAAAAGCTAATCTAGGGTATTTGTAAAAAATTCAGTATTTAGAGGGGCTTCAGAGTTTGTATTTAGAATTTAAGTTTTAGTGAGGGCCAAGCTTCTCTAACCATTTGCCTTTTTCAAGACCTGAAATTAAGTAACTAATTATGAAAATACTGGGTTTGGTCTTGACGACATAATGAAACTGAGTATGACAGCGTAACCAAAAGAACTGCAGAAAAGGGAAATTGTAGGAAGCTTAAAACACTGAAAAGGTCTTGAAACATATGTCCCACCAACTGGAATAGTCATAAATCATGTGAATGCAGGGGAGGCTGTCAATGGTGCTCAGATGCAGGACTGCAGCAAAGTGAAAAGCACTAGAATTTGGCAGCGAAAGGCTACCTGTATTATTGATTTGAACTTGAGTTTAAACAGCCACCCCTTCAATTTAACATCCCATTCTGATGATGTTAAAGCAAACTCACTACTAAATAAAACAAGGAGTTAAAGAGACATGTTGCTAGATATAGCAAAACAATGAAACAATTTAATTAGGCGATAATGTTTCTGGCACTGGAGTATACACAGCAATAAACTGCTTTTGTGGTTGATTAAATGCTGAAGTGAAGCAGACCGTGAAATCTTTTCAGAGGAAAGAGCTGCCTCCGGATCTTGCCGTTACCTGTGGTTGTCCCCACTTCAGTAAAGCAGCGTCTCACTAACAACTCTCCTGTGACTCTCAGCTGTGGGCGCTGGGAGTGTAGCCTTTGGAGGATCCAGGAGATTAGCACTGACTGTTTCTGTTCATTTTTAGCATCACTCTGTGCTCCTGCGAGCAGTTCCCAAAGTAACTTTTCACCTACTGGCTTTCATATATAAAGCAGTAAAGCTGTTGTAACACAGCCTGGGAGATACAGGCACCCAAAAGAACATACATGTTCAGCGATGGGTTCGGCCCTATAAATTTCAAATAGTCTGGGCAAATAATTTAATAATTTGGCTTTGTTCACTTTTATAACTAGGATACAAATGCAGAATACCTCCCATTGCTCTCAGAAGGAGAAATGCAACTGAATATTTTTAGGAACTGAAAACAGTGTTGCATACCGCTCCTTCTTCATGCTGTTTCTGAGGCATTAAAACATATCTTACTGTACATTTTCTGCTTTATTATTGGGTCTATAGGTGCTTCTGAAGAATTTTGATGATCACTATAATTAATAACTCTATAAGGCTATTTTGGATCATCTGGGTTTTCCTCTGTGAAGGTTATTCACCATAAGGTAAGTTATACCAGAGAAAACCATCATTTCAATTTGTTTTGATAAAGGAGAATTTGGAATAATTTTGCTGTTGGACAGCACTCAATTTTTTCTCCCAACTTTTATGTCTTTTTCCAGATGTATTCTTGCTGTTTGTGGATACACTATTACAAAGTAGAAGCATTTTCTTTTGGAACATGGTGGAAGAAATAATCTCAATTAATTTAGGAAAAATAATTTCTTAATGATGTCCATTTTAATTTCATAAATGGACTTAAATGCCTTTTTGAACTCCTGAAGATCATAGCTGCATTTCCTCAGAATTCTGCCACTTTCTGTTAAAGTACTTTGCAGACAATCTAACTTTCAAGGAATGTCCTTGGCTCAGCCATTACATAATTCAGTACTTCTGAATACTTCTGGGATGCTCTGTAGTTACATTTTTATATTTAAAAGTCTAATTGCTAAGTTCCTAGGTGAGCTTTTTAAATGCAAATTTAGCACATCTACCACCTCCATTCCTCTTCTGCTCCCATGATCATCAAATCAAACACCCCTCTGTCAGTCTAGGCTTCCTTCAGATTTGTAACCTGAACTCAAATCTTAATGGCTCTTCCAACAATTAAATCTTTGACAAAAGCTGGTATTTCTTCACCACAGAATGGCATGTCCAACAAAATGGCTTCCCTGGGGCCCAATCTCCATCTTTAAACAAAAACAGTTCTGGTTCTCTGGAGACATTATATTTACTGAATGTAAATGTCATAATAGCTTGACAGGTGTTGAGGCTTGTCTGAATTTTGTCATCTGAAGCTGTAGTATCCTACTGCCTGCCCCACAATTAATCTTATTGTCTTTGTAGGGTCTCAGGGTCTATCTGCTCAGATAACAAGGGGGAAAGTGACCTGTCAGTTAAGCTTAGAAAAGTGCTAAATCCTGAAAGAGCACTTAAATCCAGCACTTGAAAGAACCTCCTGTACAGAATTGCCTTTCCTACCTTTCAACACTTTCCCTAGATAAGATGACGGAGAAAGGGCAAGAGAAAATCAAAAAACAAACTTAATAACACCTTCCCTTCCAAAGACCATGATTTATAACAAGATTGTGAGAACATTCTGAAGCTATTTCATGTTGAATTACAGTATACCTTTACAAGTGGCTGCTAAACTAGGAGTTCATGACAGTACTACTTGTGATACTCTCATACCGTTCCTTGTGCTGCCACTAAAATTTAAAATGTGGTACATACAAAATAGATCTATAAATTTATATAGTAACTATCCCAACAAATGCAAACTCATTCTTAGTAACCATAAAATTACCTTCTGTTATCTATCACCCAATGAATTATAGTTTCATCACTTAGAACAGCTAGCAAAACTGAATAACACTGCCTGTCTACCCACTATTTCACTGTTATATCCCGTGCAAGTGCTGCAGTTTGTGGAGAAAAAGGATAAACAACAAAAAATTAAAGCTGAATATATGGTGTGGTAAATAAGGGTCATGTTATCAGCTCTGCACTGAATATAATTTTTAAAAGTCAGCATCTACCTCTTTAGCTTTCAGTTTGAATCACAAATAAATCAATATAATCTTGGTCCCTAGATATGTCAACCAGGTCCTTACGTTTATGGAACATTCCACTGTCAAATTACTTGTATTAAACATGGCAACAGAATAACATACACAAACTCCATAGGTTTTAATAGGGTACAAATTGATAGAACTGTTTATTTGGCAGAGTTCTGGGAATGGTAAACTCCACATTGTTAATAAAACTTTACCTTGATTCCTCCTGCCTTGTCAGAGCTGAAGGTGGCTCCATTACCACTGTCACCAGAAGTGGTGGCTGGGTGTTGGCATGAGGGCAAAACTTCTTGCCATCACAGGAAAATGCCAAACCCATGTGTACAGAAGACCCATGGAAAACCCACTTTCCCTGCCCTGGACTAGTATTTCAGCCATGAGCCATCTGACACATTGATCAATGAAGAGACAGAAACATTGCTACATGGTTTGTCTGACCAATCACTATAAAGATATGAGCACTGAAAACAGAGGAAGCTGTGATTAAAAATTACTGATGGAAGCTATTCGGTAATTTGGTGTATGTTTGAAATAATTGTTGCCTGCTCATGTATATTACAGGAGCATAAAAGGCTGAATTCATCAGCTGAATTATATTTCACTAATTATTTGCTCAGTCTGGTTAGCACCACAAGTGCTGCATGTGAAGCTAGGATCTGAACTTGTATAAAGAGGAACTGCTTTTGAGGAGCATTTCAATGGAAGCCTTTTCTTAATCTTGCCTTCAAATAGCTTTGCATTAAGAAAAAAATTAAAATATACTGGCATTTGGCTCTCAGAGAATGGATTCCCAACATATATTTTATCTAGATTTTATTCCCCAGAGCATCTGTTGTGATCTTGTTTTTCTAAAAATGTGATAAGAAACATTTCAAGCTGTATTTCACAATTTGTCTAGAGCTTATTCATTCAAAGTGTGATAAGAACCTTTTTTTGCTTTTCCAAATGTCTAAATAAAGCTTGACATCAGTCAGAAATCTAGGTCTTTTAACATTAACATTTGAAAATTGTGAATTGTCTGCCACAGAACTTTGACGATAATGGTCTTATAAAGGAATAAACAGGAAGGTCAAGCTACCAGTGCCTTGTATACAAAGAAGAACTAGAACATGCTGTCTGAATAAAACTAAAAGTAATGTTAACTGATCTGCTACAAAGCATCAGGAATAATTTAGCATTTTAACCAAGCAATTGAAAAAGCAGATGAATACTTTTGCTTCACAATAGAGGGCTTAGACATTTGAGCAGTGAACTTCCATAAACCATACACCGTACTTCTTTTTGTTTTAATATTCATGTTTATTATCCAAATAGCCTTTTTTTGATAAATTAGCAAAGCTCATTTAAAAAGCTTGAGACAAGCTAAAATTAGCAAAGCTCATTTAAAAAGCTTGACACAAGTTCAAAGGATGGAAAAAATTATCTCTGACATTAAGATAAAATGCACATTACCAACTCTGTTCTGATTGTTTCTCTAATGTGGAAGTCTTGGATTTGCTGCACAGCATCTGACTTGTCCTTTCAAGACTCTGCATATCTCTGCCTTATTATGGTCATTTCCTCTTCATTTCTTCTGACTTTGTTAACCCGTCTCCCTGCCCACTTTCTTTTTTTTTTCATCTTTCCATTATCTTTGCCTCAATGCACGTCTTCATACACTCTGTTAGAGTAGATGGGAGCATTTCTTTCTTAAACTTTCTCTCATTTGGATCTCTTCAGTTTTTTAGAAAGATTTAAAAAAAGCAAAATGGAAGGGAGAAAAAATTTTAAAAGCTACCTGGTATTTTCACTAAGTTCTTCTCAGTTGGCACATCTCTGCAACCCTTTGGTTTACGTGATAGTTTTGATTCTTTATCCAAGCACCTTGTAAATAAGGAGTGACTCTATGGTCATCAGTCAAGATACTTTAGCATGAAAGTTGCATGGAACAGGAACTGGGCTTTTGTATAAATGGCATGTGCAATACCTCCAATCGAAATGGAGCTATGACATATAATTAAATCTAATCTTGAATTTGTATAATACCAGTCCAGCGTTTTATACAGTGTTTTATTAAAAATTATATCCTGAAACACTTTCAGTATCAAATACAGCTACAGAATTAAATAGACTGTAAAAACTATGAAGTAAATAAGATGTAAAAGCAAGAAGAATGTTTTGTTTTCCCTGTCCGTTCCAGTAGTGCCTGAATACTCAGAACTAGATTTGGAGGTGGTAGCAGTGGCCATTTTATACAGCAATTATGGTTTCTTCTTTTAAGTTTAGTTTGATTTCCTTTATTTTTTCCTTTTTTTTTTTTTTTATCAGACCAACATAACTGTGTACCACTGACTATTCTACCTCTTCCTGACAAACCTTGGTTTTTACCTCACAAAATGAAAAGAACAGCTGAATAAATTATTTTTTTTTTCTGTCCAGTATGCTGACAGTGCTCTGCATCACTGCAAGCAAACAACATGCTTCCCCAGGTGGAGGTGAAGAGTCATTTTCTGATGGGGTATTTCAGCAACCAGCAAGAGTAAAATATTCTTTTCAACAGACTTGTCTGCAGCTTTATTTACAGATTATTTCCCACTTTGCAAATGGATGGCAACTTTTCAGACCTAATCAATTTGCCTTAAAGACTCAATAGAGTCTTTAACAAGATCATAGTTGTAATACTAACATAACTGAAACTGTTTAAATAATTTTTCTCTGCTCAAAATGCTGCTGTTTATGGGAAAACAAGCAAAGAAAATATTATGATATCTAAAATATATCAGATGTGTACTAGACTTAACTGATTCTACTTAGAAGATGGGTATTTGAAAGAATTTATATGACGCCAAAATAGATAATCAGACAACCCTATTTAATGATAACCATGATCCCAGAAATCTGTCAAAACCCCATAATTTTTTGTACCTTTAGTTATCTAGAGTTGTTGAAAATTTCACAGGTTAACAAGGTACTTAAGAAAATGAAATGTTGATTCAAATAGTTCAGGGACTGTCATCTTAATTGTAGGAATCCAGCCTGAAAGGACAAGTTCCTTTCCAGTATTTTCTAAAAAATTGTTTTCCTATAACTAATAATGTTAACTTGCTTTTTTGACTGTTTATGGTTTTTTTCCCTCTCAAAGTCTGAATGTATCTTGCACTTAATAACTGAACATTGGAAGGAATTAACACTTTAAATAGCAGCCATGGAAGTAGGTGTTGGTGTTGTGTGTAGTTGTGTAGGAAGGGTTGTTCGCACTCCCATGTTATAAATTAACACACTTCATTTTATAATTAAATCTTTCAAATTAAGATGAAGTTTATTCCAAAAATGTACTCAAGATTTTGTCAGGGAATTTAAGAACTATGCCTGCTGCATTATCTTCCAAGTATTTACATTTCAATAAGAAGCAATTGCTCACTCTAGACACAAAAGAAGACCTCAAGACATACACCACTTATGGGAAATCAGAAGAGCTTTTTGGATGTCTCAATGTCTGTATATTTAGGTATATTTTCATGTCAATATTCAGCAGGTTCTCTGAACAATAAGCTGGGCCTCTATTTTAAGCTAATCAACAAAAATATTTGTAATATTCTTTGAGATATTTTCTATTTGTTTGATCACTGTTTTGAATCATCTGTTCTACAAAATTTTATTTAAAATAGCATAAACATTACTGCACAGCATTATAGCTGTATCTGTATTGCTAAAGAGAAACTTGCATGGCACAACCCATACTTATACAGCAAAACTCTTTTACCTTTCTGAACAGACCAGTCACCTTCAAATAACCTGCTGAAATACTTCATCATTCACAATAATCTCGAAGCCATGCACAGGCACGGTACGAAAAAGTGCTATTTACCGCAGTCTGAAACCCTGATGTGCACTTAGCTAACAAGTTAACGATATACATCATCTCCTGTCTGTGCTCTGGCCTGCACCCTGGCTTTTTTCAGTTTACTGCTATACATGTCACCAAGAAGTTCAAGCATGGAAACAACATTGTGCTTTATTTATAGATTGCATCATATGAGATGTCATAAGAATACATAGAACTATGTTATGCGTAAAATAAGACACAATTCATTTGTGTTATACTGTCTACAGCATTTAAAATTAGTATAGATGTTTACATCATCTAGTACTCTAAGACCACATAAAGACCTGGCATACACTCAAAGTTTATAAGTAATGCAGAATCTTTAACTTAGACTGTTATCAGGATGGAGCTGAAAGGCAAATTTTGTAAGCATTAAGGTATGTGAGAAGAACTTAAGGTACTATATAAGCTCACATTCTGTTCTATCTCTTGACTCATCTTTCTCAACCTACTTTAACCTGCCTGTTTGTCCCATCCACCAGTTGTTTTGTCTACTTAAACCTTTTTGAGGGAATGACTGATATTTTTGCATACT
This sequence comes from Cariama cristata, assembly GCF_000690535.1. Classification (NCBI taxonomy): domain Eukaryota; kingdom Metazoa; phylum Chordata; class Aves; order Cariamiformes; family Cariamidae; genus Cariama; species Cariama cristata. Next base: position 9,497 of record NW_009620513.1, on the reverse strand, counting down.
TCTGTACAGCAGCTCTATCAATGGGGTGCAACCTGGTTTTGACCTTTATAAATGAAAATAAGAAAATTAAAACCACACATGAACATTCAGGTGAATGAATAACACTCAAAAATGTGATTGAATATGGATGGCAAAAAGCAGCACCCTTTTCCCATCTCCCTTGTGTCCCGGTTGAAAAGAAAAACAAAATCAAAGGTAATCTCATTAAGGAACAGACATGGTGTTTAATGTGTCTGATGGATGCTCTTTTATACTACAACAATACTGAAGACTCCATGACAAACACCTGACAGCCTAAACAAATTTCAAGCATGCAAGGTAATGATGAAAAATCTTAAAGCATTCATACACTTTACAGTGGAGTGTCAAAGGTCTTTTGTAAATCACAGTATCTCAGTAAAATAGGAAAGTTTTCATCAAGTACTGCATCAAATAATCTGTCAATTATGTTATTTGATTTTTGTGGCTCAACTTGTCCTTAAGCTTGTTTTTCTAGAATGATGTCAATATCCTTAAAGTTCCTACAGTACAACATGCCAGTAGCTGCTGTTCTGGCACAATTTCTTATACATTGATCCTTATCAGTGCTCATCTTCCAAAGGGAAACAACTGAAATATCATAGCATCATATTTCACAGTGGAGTGGCTGTCATCACAATATATCACACATGTATACAAAGGTCATACTGTAAATCTGTTTCATTAGGGCCAAACTCTTATTGCCCCAGAACGCAGAAGAAGGAGAAGGCAGTACATGAGGGAATCGCTGATGTTATGGTGATGTTAAATAAGTCACTGTCAACATGTACCATCCCACAACCATTGCCATCTTTTACTATGTATTTGTACCTTGAAAAAGAATTTTCTTATGCACTCTTTCATCTCCGCAGAAGCTTTTATTCTATGAGATAGGTATTTGTCATTGAAGACAAAAATTTCCTAAAATCCTGAAGTAGGACAGTAAGATCAGGTTTGGTTTTTTTTGACTTATATCCATTTTAGAGTGTTCTCTTCTCACTACAGCTTACCTCCTTTTCTTACCTCTATATTAGCTCTGACTAGTACCATACAAATGGTAGGTTAGCTATGTTTTTCTATTTAAAGGAAGTTGCTAAAAAGCAGAGAAAAATTATTTAAATGTTAATTTTTCTGACTTTTGTCTCTCTATGGATGAATGTAGAACTGCAAGGTAAAGCACAGAAATCCATATTTCCTTTTCCTTTATTATGCAGGGCTTATATACACTAACTATGCTTAAAAGCAATTTAATAAGTGACCTTAATATTCTTCGTCCTTCCAGACTGTTCTGTTTGCTTGAGTCAGATATGCAATTTCCAAATGTATTTATAAAAATTTGACAACTGATCTCCTTCTTCATTGGAGTGAGCTGTATGACTCTGCATTGAAGTGAGCTATATAAGCTATGTGTTTTAAAAGTTTAGGAGATAATTTTACAGAGTCCAGACCAGATGTTATCAGAGATCATCATCTTGCTATTTCTCATGTTGTGTTCTAGTTGGCCCTTGTGACCACTAGTACATGGGTAGATTGTGATTCACGTGGTGTTTTTTAGTAAGACACTTGAATCATAGTCACTGATTTATTCGCATATCCATAATCTTTTTTTCCCATTGGTCAAACTCAAAAAAGGTTGAGAGACCTTTGACTTACGTATTTCAGTAATGGCTGTTAAAATCAATTCTAGCATTAAAATCTCTAGGAAAGAACAATGCATTGAGTGGAAAATTGATTAAATGGTCAAAGAACAGTCCTTTGTGGCCTCGTTTGCTTTTTCAATTAGTACAGATGTCACAGCTGGTCTAGGTGGCTCCTAAACTTTCACAAAAAACGTCCTTGAAGCTTTGTGTTTCTGTGAGCCTTTTTCTTCTAAGAAAGATGATTTTGCATTGGAGTTAGCTCTTCTGTGTTTTTTGGTACTCCATTTTTGTAAGAAAGCAGTCACATAAATGAATTGTGCATTTGACTGATAACACACTAATGAAGAAAAAAAGAAATACTGCTAGGTGAACCAGTGTGCTTTTGAGGAACTTGATTTCTATGTTTTGATAGATTTCACTTGAATTTGTTTCCTTCCTTTAGGAATTATGTGGGAGAGTTCATTCGTATGTTTGGTAGAACACAACTGACAGGGAGATGACTCATAACTGCAGCTACCTCAGATTGGTTCTGATCAGAATTCCTGGATCTACGGGTGAAGAACTGATGGGAACATGTATGAATTCATTTAGGAGAGCTCCAGTAAGTCATGTGATTAAGGCACTTAACTGGGATTTAGATGATCTGAGTGCAAATCCAATCCCAGTTCTGCAACAGACTTACTGTTTGATGTTGAGAAAGTCATCCTGGGAAAGATTTTTCATGAGCTTTTAACATTGGCCTAAATCCGCTCCCATTGACTTCTGCATAAAAAGAGTACATGATATGCCATGGCATATCATGGCTTTATTGGAAACCTATCACTGTGTTGTCTCTTAGAAACCACAGGTAAGGTAGATAAATCCCTAATTTCATTGCTTTAAATAAAAATGTTAGGGATTAAATTAATTTCAGTGTGCAAATATATAGGAGAAATGGATAGGAGACCGTAACTTTAACTGCACTGTTTCTTTCTTTTACCTGCTCTGATTGCCTTATAACATTCATAAATGCAAACATTGAGATTGTTTCTTTGTTTTAGCTATGCAAACAATTTAGTTATAATAGGCAGTAGGTTTCTTTTTTAGTGCTTTAATGTTTTATTAATTTAATATTCCACAGTCAAATTATTTTTTTCACTTTGCCTTATAGCCTAAATTTCCCTTGGTATTTGTAATTATAATGTTTGTTTGTGATTATACTGCAACATACTGTAATTCTCAACCAGCTGACAATGAACCAGAATTTGTATCTATTGTCTTATTAAAAACAAAAATAAAGACTGACTTTAAGATCCCTTAATTTATTTTTTGCAAATTCAGAAATCAATTGCTTGTTTAACCTTAATGCTTTTAAAACTATAAATTTCATCAGATGTGTGAAACACAGAAGCCGAAGTCAGATCCCTTGTTGAGTGGCTGTAAATACCAGCTAAGTTGCTTTAAGTTGTATAAACCTGGACTGAATTTCCCTCATGATATTTGGAATAATAGAGAACTATATAATGGATTAAATTGCTGGCCTTTCAAAGTTAGTGGTCTGCTTACAAATGAAGCCACTGTCAAATACTTTAGGATATCCCCCAAAACAATCAGATAATTCTGCAGTTTAAACATGAATAAAACAGTTTGCAACTTTGGTAATAATCATTTAGTGTCCTAAATGATGAGGCTTATTTAACATTATTTTGTATTGCATAAGATAAAAACTGCGTTAGTCCAAATGCTTGCACTGGCCTCTAAAAACAGTCTGTTGATTAATACTTCACTTCAACAGCGGCAGGTTCTTTGGTCCACCTACATTATCTGTTCTTGTTCCTTCAGTCACCTAATGTCAGGACATTTTTCTGCAAGGGTGACAATAAGAGGTAAAGTTGTGGATAAAGCTCCATATCTGTGCCTGGGAGTAAAGCAAACAGGATTCTGAAGGGATATAATTTGCATGAAGGGCTGGAACTGTGTTTAACCAGAGGTTTTTCTCTGGGTGATTGTCGTTACTTCTTCCCATTGTAGTGAGAGACTGTGGAAAATAACTTTTCCTCTTTCATGGCACAAACTTTTTATTCCACTTCAGATAAAAAGTATCCGGAATGACTGTAATGCATTTCACATTTACTGGCGATGAATCCTGACCTTTCTTTTTCAGAGATGGTCTCCTCTGGGACATGAGACACATAAGATATGGTTAGATTGAAAAGGTCTGATTCTTTATATTTGGGGAAGAAGGATTACAATTAGAAAAAAATCCTGTTACAGGAAGGTAATTTTTTTAGTCCTTAGCACTGAGAACTCCTGTGTTATTCTCATATTTTTACAGAAAGCTACAGTTAGTAATGACTAGGGTAATTTGTTCCTGAGGCTGAAAGCAGGACTAACTTTTTTGAAGATCCCACTACAATAACAGCCTTTTTCTCCAGTCAGCTCTCAGATGGGTCAAACAGCACAGTTCTCTGGGGACATGTAAACATGGGGGCTATGATTTGGGATGCTTGATCCTTACTGATGGGGATGAGCAGAAGCTCGTGAACAGTGGAAACCTGAATGAGCATGTTTAGTTCTGGTGCAAGTGTTTGTGTTTGATTTGTATTTTGCAAGGAAAAGCTATTGCATGAGATTGCCCATGGTGCTATGGCTAATAACCATTCAAAGCTATACGTAATTTGAGAAAGGAATAATAGACAGTTTCTGTTGGTAGGATTAGCATGTGACTGTTGAGTGCTGTAGGTATGATTTCAGCTTTCTTCAACTGCAGGAAAACTAATTGTACTGAAGATAGTGTACCGAAGGCAAGTCTTGCAAACATTTCACGATGGAGGCCAAGTGGACACTTCTCTCTGTCCCAGTTCTTACTTTACGTTTACCAGAATGTCACCTTTCACTGTGTGAATCTTGAGATAGAGCTGAACAGTTGACATACAGACAAATTTCTAACTCCTCTATCTCCCTGTGTGTTGCTAAAGTTCTTTACTAGTGTTCATTGGGATTCCTTTTGTTGGTGATTTTCAGAGCAGTACAGGTCGTTTTTTAGACTATCATAAGGAGTAGGAGGTTACACAAGTGCGTACTTGTTCAGTAGTACAGTGTCATCAGTAAACTCTGCCACCTTGCAATCCACTTACTCCAAATCATTAAAAAAATATATCCAATAACTTGATCATAGTACTGACCCCTGAGACACTCCATTATTAATATATCTCTTCTTTGAGGTTATAACTATTTATTTCCTATCATTTAATCACTTTTTAATCCATGACAAGCCTTTGCCCCTTACTTCATTGTTATTTATTATCTTTAATATTCTTTTATGAGAGACCTTTTCTAAAGCTTTTTGAAATCCAAGTAAATTATGTCCACTGGGTCGTGTTCATCTACTGTCTTATTAATATTTTCAGAACCTTCTAACATATTAGAGAGGGACAATTTTCTGTTACAGAAAGTGTGTTGGTTTTTCCCTTACTATATATATTATGATGCCCCAAATCTTGCACTATTTTTTGCCTATTTGATTTTCAGTCATTGTAACAAACTGTAATTCTCAAGACATCCCCTAAATCCTTTTTAAAAAAAATATAATAACTTCCCAGCTCTCAGGAAGCACTGTGATTTGTAAAGGTATAGTGTGATTTGTTATTAAGCTACTCAGTCAGTCAAATAATTTGAAGGATGGCTCCAAAACCTTCTGTGAAGAAGATTTAGTTCCAAAACAACCAATGTATTTTTTAATAAAATAGTTTGAAAGAGGAGTTTTATCATCTTATTTCTTCAATAGTGCTGAAATATATATAACTTTTTAGATAATTTAGCCAATTCCTGCACTTATTATCCTAACTTCTTTAGTAATAAATACCAAGAAATTCAGTTTTCATGTAAGTTTCTTATTTCTAACGGATTAAAATAGATGAAAAGGATGATTCTGAAAATCTTGCTTTTTAAAAATGAGGTCAGAGGACTCAGGAAACCTTCTCCACCTGAACAGTTTTAGTACTTGATCCCTTCCAAAGTTGTCATTGTGTGCTAAGGCTTCGTCTCCTATAAGAGAGGTAGGGCAAAATTGTTCTAGATTGGTCACCTTAGCCTTTTCCCTTGTGAGGCCTTGGGTAAGAAAACACTGATCAAAGGGAGAAAGAAGCAGGAGAGCTTATGACGGTTTGCTCACCTCAGGGAAGACTGACTGACTCTAGCTCCAGAGCAGCAATTAGGACTGAGCAGCAATATCCAAACAGTATATTTGCAGGTAGGTCAAACGAGAAACTGATGGGTAGGGATGTAATGATTCCAAAACGATGTTCTGTCTCTCCAGAGGGGGAATATGGAAAGTGCAGAGTCCTTCCTCTCTCCTTATTCCTGAATGCAGGGATCGGGAAAAGAGTTTGGGACAGAACAGCACAGAACTAATGACAGTGCGTGGCCAGCAGAAGTACGAAAAAATTGTCCCCTCCTTGAAAGATGAGAAGGACCTCAGTGTCTTTCCAGGCACCTGCAGGTATTCTCCATCTGCCACAGAATCATGGACATGTAGACAAGGCACGGCAGGTAATCAGTAACTGCTGAAAAGTTCAAGGAGAGCCAGAGCTCAAATCACACCTAGAGTGTTAGGCCAGAGTAGGATGCAGGAACTCGCTGTGGCAAGAAGCCAAAGTTCATGCAGCAATTGGTACAGCTTCTCCAGTCACTATTGTACTGGAGCTGAGTGTTACAAACCCAGCTAGAATATACAGATTGCTCTATATAGAATACATGACTGATATTTGGGATTTGAGGCTTCTTCTCAGTGATTCCGAAATTGCACAGTTTTCCTAAAAACTGTGGAATTAACAGAAAAAATTAACTAGAGTTGTCTACTCAAGTCACCGTGCTAACAGTACGTTCTTATGCCACCTAAACAATATAAAATCACTGAAGTCTGAGAAGATTAAAAAGGTGATGGACAGGACTTCAACAATATTCATGGATCTCTAAGAGGTGAAAATTATGATAGTAGGTTTGGTTTGTTGCCAGTGGAACAAGTTAGGTTCTGAAAACTAGTTTTTTAAATTAGTCAGATTTTTTTCTGATGGAAAACTATGCAGAATTGTTTGTTGAAAGCAATAAAAAATAAAAGTTTCCATTGCAAACTGAAATCTTTTGGAATTTCACCTTCTTTTGGCTGATTTTCAGCATGTTCTGCTTTTTCATTGCAGAAGCTTCTTATCAACTTTGTTGTTTTTATTACCTAATAAATCTCTAACTTAATTATAGTTAATACAGTGTTGCCAAATATTCAGAAATCATGAGTAAGTCTTGCAGAATTCATAGGTTTTGATTTATTTTTTTTTTAATAACCTGTTTGGGATTCTCCTTGTTTGACTTCTATCTTTTACACTTTTAGGAAATGCTCTGATTTTTTCCTGCTTAGGTATCAGGACTGAAAACATGATATTTTTTAATGAAAGTTAATAGCCTCCTAATTAGTATAAATCTAGGAGCTAGGTCTTTAAGAGAAGCAGCAAATATCATGAGGCTAATAATAAAATTGCAAGAGCTGGCAATATTGTTATTCAAAAATGAATTAAGATTCCTTATTTTGCCAGAACAATAGTCATTTGTCTCCCAGTTTATCAGTAGCCTTTTAACTTTTACAGTTATGTCAGAGGTGTGGAAACATTTATTTTTATTTCTTACCTACAATTTACTTGTCTCTCTCTTAACGATGTTGTCTGGGTCTTCAGGCAAAGTATTACACATCAACTTGTCATTAAGTCACAGTTTTGAAATGGATCTCTTTACTCCATCCTGTGTATCCACTGTTAATTAAATAAGAATGCCAAAGTCCTTCCTTTCCCAACAAAATTTTTTTCCTCTTATTCTCTTCCTGTATCTTTTCTTTGTTTTTAATTTTCATTCTTTTTCTTTCATTTTATTTTCTTCTTTCTTTTTTATTCTTTTTTTTTTCAGTTATTCATTCACTTTTCACAGTCATTAATGTCCTCCTGCCTTGAGAACAGAAAGAAAAAGAACAGTAAAATATGTTTAAAGGCTAGCTGAACTGTTAAGAAAGTTGTTGACACCTTTATTTACATGTTCAGGACAAATTGGTACTCTACTACGCCAGTTCTTGCAGGCTATATGAAAATGTCAGAATTATTAGCAAAGAATGTGGGTTTTTTCCCATATTCGTACCTGTCAAAATGTAAGGAGAAACTTAGACCCAGGTTTTCAAAAATACTTCTTTGTAATTTATTATGCATACTACTGACACGTGTGTCTCAGCAGAACATTAATGTTATTAGGTAAGCATACGGGTGTACTTGGAAAGATTAAAGATTATCTTTTTTGTAAGAGATTAAATACAGACCCTCTACGCACAGCTGATGTTATTAGTCTTAGCCAGGCAGGTAAAATGGAGTTTGGCTGTGTCGGGAATGAGGGGCTGAACCTGTCCTGGTCTTGCTCAGGGAAATAGAGAGGGATGGAGGAGAATGAAGAAAAGACAGTGGTAGGGTGGAAAGCCACAAAGGACAAAAAGCGTGACAGATCAAGCCCCGAAGAAAAACTGCTGTCAGTGGGAGGACGGCAGAAGAGGAAGGCTGAGGGTGTGCCTAGGGGAAGGCCCAGCCCAACCAGCCCAACCAGCCCAGCAGCCATTAGTGACCATCCTGGTTTCCCCCCATCCTGTACCCACCCTGGCTTTAAAATTTAAAAACATATTCATTGTCAATCTAAATGCCCCATCATTTAAAATTACCAAAATGCACTCTTTCTTTTTTTTTTTTTAACTGTTATTACTATACCCTTCCTATAGCAAAAACCTCATCCTCTCTACATTTTGGCAGCTCACTAGAACACTGGGGAGTAGCAGGCGACATTTGTGTTCAGAAGACTTAGATTTGCAGATATCCTCAGAACACATAATAGTTTTCAGCCTTTTAAAGAACCCAGCTAATTTTGTACTTCACTGTTATTCTTGCTTTCAGAAGATGTAACATTTATTACCAGAAGACAACATAAAAAGTAATAAGTAGCACTGCAAAAATATCTTGCATGCCGCATGTAGATTGGAACTGACTTCCTAAGGGTGTTTTTCTGCCTATTCGTATTGTCCTGTACGCAATCCTCAGAAGCAATGTCAAAATTCAGTAGACCACTAAGGTGCATAAATACAGTTGCTATCCATTTAGGAAGGAAAATTTGCTTAGGTGCTGGATATTAGAAGCCTTGATTATTACTGCTTGGTTTTAATTCTGTACATTTTTATAACACATCAGATTAATTACATTCTTAGTTTTATTGCACAATGAAAAGATCACCATCCATTATAACCACTAACACTTAGTTCAAACACAAGACTGGAAATCTGCTTTGGATATCATCTATGATCTCTGGCAAATCCTGGGAGGTCTCTGCTATGCATTTTTAGCTCATCATAAAAAGGATGTTGAAAATGGTTTCACTATAGGCCAATATGAAAAACTGAAAAAACCCACTATTTGCAGTAGTCAAGTAAATATGGCCTCCAAATCTTAAAATATTTTCTCTCTGAGATATTAAAATAGTTCTGTGCTTCATTGTTTTTATCTCTCACCTGTACAGTTGTGGTGGATCAAGTATATGCTAGATCATGCAGTATGTTCTGGGACTCATTTGTTTTACAAGATTATGCTTTCCGTTTTCGTGTCCAGTTAGAGTAGCAAGTTACATACAGGAAAAGTAACAGCAAAGAGCAGAACACAAGCTCAGGGGTTCTTCTCACATCTTCCCAGTGATGGGTTTATTATTTCTTCCCCTCCCCTGCTAGTTTCCACATGTTCAGATTGCAAATTCTTGAAGGCAGGTATACTAAAAAATGCTTATATTTTACATACT
>NW_009620512.1:0-6444 GCF_000690535.1 Cariama cristata | reverse complement strand
TTCCAGAACCTTCCAAGGCAAAGACTGCACATGCGTCTGCCAAGGTGAATTTCCTCCCCTAAGGCGGAGCCGAGGTCTACAAAAGACAGAATTTCAAAGAGCCACGTGTGCACTTGCCACAGGAGGACCACCTCTTCAAGCAACTTACATTGCTGGATCCGAGAGTGGTGATATTTCTCTCATATTTTTCTCTCACCCTTTTGTCTCTGTCTCTTTCTCTTTTCTCTGTTGTTTAAGGAGTTCTTGTTGTTTAAAGAAACCCAGAACTGTTTTGGCCATACCACTTTCCCCTGTTGTAATAAATTGTTCTCTGTTGTTTACCAGTTATTTGGTGTCAGTTCACCTTAATTTACTCCAAGGGATTCACGAACTAGTTGCTACCAGGTCGTAACCGCAATATAACAGAAAATAATGATCCTTCCACCAGGGGCATTCTAAATTTTCCTGTGTGACAACGCTCCCAGCTGGGACTCCAGGTGGATGTAAGTGTGCCATAGCAGTAATAATAGAGGCTGCGTTTACCCACACAAGCTCTCATCTGAAGCACATATTTAAAGCTCAAATTTTTAAAATATAAATTTAAATGCTATGTTGGATTGCTGTCTTCTAATGCACACATATCTTCTTTTATACACAAGAAGAGCTACACTAATATCTACAGGGATTATTCACTTGAATTCTGTTAAATGTAAATGTAAATCATGGGTACAATGGTTCTCTAACAAGCAATTAATCAAGAAAAGATGGCCTTCTACAAAAGCCAAACCAAACGAAAACTCTATCCTGCTATTGAAAGCATGTTATTCTTCATTAATTACTTTGAGTTATCAGTTTCTACCTCATATTCCACAAAATTTCATTTAGATAAAAACTCTATCTTGTTTTTGTTGCAAATTTCATGACAGTTAACCTTCTAACTTTATTGTCACTTTCATTAAGGTTGAGTATGATTTCCTTAAATAATAGCTGCCTTCTATCTAAAATGATAGGAAAACAAATTTAATAGGTTATATATTTCTAAATGAAGTGAGAGTGATTTTATTTTCCAAGCAGTTATGTAGAAGCTAAAATAAATCATTCCTTCCAATACAAAAAGTTATTACAAATCACATCCTCTGAATACAAGAAAAAATAAAGTAAAATATGCCATAATTTATTTTAATATTTTGTCCCAGCAGGATGAAATGAGCTTTCTTATGAAATCAGAAGGATCCCTAATACAGATATAATATATTATCACAAGAAAAAAAGTACTGAAATACAAAGTCGTTTGTTTTTAGTACCAGATTGTGGCATAAGGATATGTCAGAACTGAAACACTATGTAGTGTTGTATTAAGTTTTCATTCTAATCTGATGATGATTGTCATAAATGTTGGTTCTCTGCAGAGATCACTGAAATATAGAAACTGTGATAGCAGGTTCCATTATGATATTAATGTATCTCTTCTTAAACACAAGTATTTATCTCAATTTTGCTTTAAAATAGTTATTTCTCCTTAGTTATGATTTATGTGAATTCAAAATTTTCATATTGCAGGAGATTAATAGGCTTACAAGGCACAATATTTACTTCATTAAATCCTTAGTAAAATACTTTAAACACTTCGCTAGTGCTAAAATATTTTGAACGTATTTCATCTGAAGATGAGAAACTGAGTCAAAAGTTGCTAACTTACATTCTTGTCCTAAACTTTTCAATCTAATGTTCCAAAATTCAGTTTCATTTAAAATATTCCTACTAAAAGCCATGTCAGCTTTACACTTCTCTTTTTATTTTCTTTTGTTGTTGTTGTTTCAGTAGGTTAGTTACACAACCCCCCACAACTTAAGGCTAAATAGAACAATTAACAGAAGTTCTATAAGGAAAGGTAAATCAATAAAAATGAAAATTATAAGAAAATATTACAAAGATAAATCAGATAAAGCTAAGTCAAAAATGTTTTTGAAGTTCTTCAGAAATTAATTTCTCAAAGTAAGGAGCTAATCTCTTTCTTACTCATATTTGTTCATCCAAATGAAAGTAATGCTAACATCTGAAGAGTTCTGCTCCTCCACTGAACAGAAATTTTGTTGCTGAATGTGCTGAACTTAACTGTTGTTAAAATTACACACTATGTTTAAGACTTTCTATGATGTATTCTGTACTTGCAAGGCATTGTTCACATACTTCTTGTTTCTTCTTCTTGTATTATGAACTTACAGACATGCTCTGTGTCCTCATACCTTATTTTCCTGAGCTGGGATTGATAGAGCCAATTCTGTTTCTGTTCCCAAGTGTATTCGTATTTGTAGAATAAAAGAAATTAGGATTTCATGAGGACTCTCAGTATTTCACAGAAATGATTTTTTTCAGAAACAAGTCTAAGACACACTGTATTTCAGATAAACTCTTACTTGTTTTGAGTTAGTAGATATATACACAACTTTATACACAAATGTGAACCAAATGAACAAATATGACAAACATGAACAAATAGAACAAATATGAGCCATATGAATGTTACATATGAGGGGACACTTCAAATAACAAGTCAATTTTCAGTGACTGCACTGCTTCTGGAAACGATTTTGACCTTCTAAGTTATTAATGGTTTTGAATACACCAAACCAAAGGAATGTTCTTTCTTAAAATCAGATCCTGTTGACCTTTCTCAAAGACAATCTCTTCAAAACATTTGTCATTTTCCAAAATTCTGATTTTTCAGTTCACTTGTCATTTAGTGACACTGGGGTAGAAAACAGCGATTAAAATAGAGGAAAATTCTCAGGTAGAAGAAACAGAGAGCATATCTGTAGTAATATAGTGCAGACTTTCCCATCTTTGTTTACAATTATAGCAACATACCTGCCTAAGTGACACACTAAATTATTTCAATTCAAGGCCTAAATTAGTATCTGTGCTTGGGACCTCCCGGACACAGCACATAACCCAGGTGTAGATTTACTATGAAGGTTAGGAGTGGCTTTTGATTCCAAGAACTTCAGAGCTATGGGCTAGATATAAGAAAAATAAAGCTATGCTGCTGTGCAGGGACTGAAAATTATGTTACTCTCCTACTAAAATTCATCTTGGAAGTCCACCCCCTCTTTTGACTCAAAACAGGGACACGACCTTATTGTCATTTGCGTCACAGCTGAAGTCTCTTGCGATGCAGCTGTACCAGCCTGCTACAAGCTCGTGCAAGAATCTCTGACACAGAAGTACACTGTGTCAAAAAGATGTGCCCTGAATTTCAATTTCCAAGTTATTTTGGAATATATGAAACTTCAAAAAAAGACTTTAAGCACATAGCAAACGATAAAAGCTGAAAAAAATGCAAATTGCAGTCACCCCATTAAATCTGCAGTTATTTATCATACGAGTAAATCTACAATTATACATTGGTATAAAGTTCTATTTACTGTTATAGTTAACTGTCCCAATTAAATGACAGCTATGCTGGTATTTGATTTATATTAAAATTAATAGTGAGAGAATAAAGCACACCAAATAAAAGTTAGTGAACAAGTAAAACCAAACAGAAAAGTGCACACCCATGTTAGTGAAACTGCAGTCAAGATGAAACTGGATTTCGGTCTGCAATCTGCCAGTCAGAGACGTGTGACGTGTCTGATTGAAGACATGCAAAAATCCTCAGAATCATTTTGGAGCATTGCATTTTGGAACAGTGGAAGAGTTTATTTGGTACACTTACTTCTTTTTTCCCTACCCCTACACTGACTTTTTTTTTTTTTCTTTCTACACCTACTTCTAAGTCTCTGACCGCTATGCTATTTTCTTTTCGCTTCCATTGGCTGCGCTGGGTAATTGCCAAGTTCAGGTACAGAAATAAGACCCGGCTTCTACTGCTCTTCCATAAGGAATAGATCTGCAATACCTTCCTCAGATTTCCCTTTTGTTATGGTGATGATGGCTTATGTCTCCATAGTTTGCTGATTCAGGAGATGCAGTTCTGCTGTGAGAGTCATGCATTATCCCAGGGGTTTTTAATCAGCTGTCTGGGTGCTGGTAAATTTCTAATTCTATGTGCCTGGCAGCCAGATTATACTGGGGAGAAGAGGGAAAAAAAAGAAGAGACACAGAATATAATGAGAGAGAACAGCTTAGAGAAAATTGTTTATCAGCCTGTGACAGCTTTTGGCTTTCTTCAGTCTATCAATGGCACATGATAGGCAATCCTAAGAACATTTGGAGGATCAACAGAGATATACATGCAAAAGTTGAAATTTTAAGCTTATACAATAAAATTTGGTCTAGCAAGAGGCATAGTGTGTTTCCAGTACAATAGTTCAAGTAGAGAAGAGCGTGGGAAGCCATCAACATGGAAGCAGTGGTCAAGATTATTTCTCTGGGTCTGGCTGGGATGGAGTTAGTTTTCTTCACAGCAGCCCATATGGTGCCATGCTTTGGACTGGTGACCAAAACACCAGTGTTTCAGCTGTTGCTGACGAGGGTTTACACAGTGTCAAGGCCTTCTCTGTTTCTCACTCTGTGCCCACAGCAAAGAGGCTGGGGGTGGGCAAAAGTTAGGGAGGGGACGCAGCTGGGACAGCTGACCTGAACCGCCTAAAGGGATATTCCCTGCCGTACAACATCATGCTCAGCAATAAGAGGCGGGAGTGAGGGGAAGTTTTTCCGAAGTACCCGTTGCTCAAGGACAGGCTGGGCCTCAGTCTGCTGTGGGTCAGTGAGTGCTTTTGCATCGCTTGTTTCTTTTCCCTTCATTTATTAAACTGTCTTTATCTTGGCCTGCAAGTTTTTTTTCTCACTGTGTGAGAAAAACTCTTCCAATTCTCTCCCTCACCCTGCTGAGGGGGAGTAAGAAAGGGACTAGGTGGGGGCTTACCTGCCAGCCAGGGTCAACCCACCACAATTACTCAAATGATCTCTACCATGGCTGAGGAATCAAAAGTAACAGATTATAATCCCAACCCTGCCAATGTTTGATCACTTTTCATTACCTCACCAATAAAACTTTCTCTGCCTCTGTTTCCTACCTGCAGAGGTTTCCTTCCTGATAGGCATGTCACATGAGAAGAGAGGGCGAGAGAACTGGGTTTGTCCGGACTCCAGAAGAGAAATTATGGGAGCATTGCTTGCTATCTACAACTATTGAAACAGGAGACAGAGCCAGAGGTGCACCTCCAGGAAGTACTGAGATTCTCTCACTTAATTTTAATCTGAATTAAATACCAGCAGATCTGTGATTTTAATTAGGACAGCTGTTAACTACAATAGTGAATAAAACTTTATACCAACATAGAATTCTACATTTACTTGTGTGATAGAGAACTGCAGATTTAATGAAGTGACTGCAATTTATAGCTCTTTCAGCTTGTTCTTCTGCGACAGGGCAAAAGGCAACACACACCAGTTGCAATAAGGAAAATTCTGTCTAGATATTAGGGGAAAATGTAGATCGTGAGGGTGGTCAAACACTGAAACAGCTGCCTAGAAAGACTGGAAGATCCAGACTTGATTAGACAATACTCTGAGCAACTTAATTGATGGTGGCTTCACTGTAAGTTGGGGCTTTGACCATATGCCTTCCAGGAGTCCCTTCCCACCTAAATTACTCTAGAATTCTAATAACATACATTAGTGTCCAAGTGGTGTAGTGCATTGCAAACGTAAAATTAAATGTGGTATTGAAAGTAGTTAGGAATTTCTGAATGTGAGTTACAGATCAGTGAAAGGATTCTAAGAACGGTTGGAAACAAATCTCAGAAGTGTGTACACATATTGAAAAAGGACTGAATTGCTTTCTTGAAGACTTTAATTAAGGGCTTTAACTAAGGTCTTAATTAGTTTAACCTGAAGAGTATACCATAATTTTGTCCAGAGAAGCTTCACAAATGTACACCTCACATGTATATATTTGCACTACATAGTGTTTCTTAATATGGGCACCATGTATTTTCTTTGGGCTGAAAGAAACATGTTCTAAATAATTTGTCTTAGTTCACCAAATTAAGAGTATGCAAAGACTATGTGTAGATGTGAAAAGACAAAATAGGAATATTTAATTGTAAAAGTGCCAGAGAAATAAATACGTTTTTGTTACTTTCTGTTCACAGTTATTTCTTGCAAACTTGAAAGAACTATCAACCCTTTTGACTGTTTTGTATCTAATACTCCATCCTAACCTTCTGTCCTCTGTCTTCCAAACAACAGAATCGTCATTCCATCTTACTGAATTCACTGCTTGCATCTTGAAGAAGTCTAAAAATCCCAACTATTCCTGCTTCATAAACATTTTCTGTTTGAAGAAGTTCTTCCCTTTGCCTTCGCTGTTAATTTTTTTACTGGAGGAGTAGTGAAAAAGCACTAGAAATGGCTTTGTCTGCACATTTGAGGAACCCCGTACTTACAGTTTCCTCTATTCCTGCAGTCACTAAGATGTTTTCTGTTTTCATTGTAATTTTTTGGCTTGCTAAGCAT
>NW_009620511.1:0-3812 GCF_000690535.1 Cariama cristata | reverse complement strand
CTGCCAGCCCCTCGGGGAGAGATGCCGCCTGGCCTGGCCATGGCCCCGGGCTTCCCACAGCACACCCGAGGTCTGAGCAAACGTGGCGATCCACGGGGGAAAAAGCCGAGGAGGTCCTGAGCTGGGGGTCTCGGCTCCCGGCACCCACCGCCGGCCCAGCTGAAAGGTTTTTGCCCTCCTCCCCTGCGGCGTTTTGGCTGGAGGGGGAAGCTCAGAGCTTTGGCCAGAACCTGCAGCACCCAGCGAATGCCAGGCTTGGGAGGGCTGGACAGCTGCAGACTCCGACCCAGAAACAGCAGCAGACCATCAATGGCTTATTCAGAAATGCATGTATTCTAAATCCCCCTATTTTTTTGTTTGTTTGTTTTTGAATTCCCCACAGAGAAGAGGCCATGCCTCATTCAGTGCTCCGAATAAAAAACTCTAAGATAAGCCCTTCATCCACGCTAAAGATGTTTTGAAATTGAGCAGTTCTGGACTCTCAGGCCATGGGGGATACACAGAGAAAAACCTCTCAGATCCCGAGGCAAAAAGCAGCCAGAAGTCCTGGCTTCGCAAAGCACTCATTTGTCTGCATCAACGACAAGAGCCAAGAGATTTAAGAACGTCCATTTAGAGAGAATAATGTGAGCAATCATGACACAATATGACAAACACTCACACATGAGAAGACCCGTTTCCCACTGCCAGGGCACATTTCACTCCATACATACAAGCACGCAGCCCCTCTCCGACACAAGTGCACGGATGCAGGAGCCGGCTCGGGGTACAGCGACCGTGGCCACAGTCACAACCAGGACACACGGACATCGGTGTCAGGCAGCCACAGCTTCTTCCCACCGCAGCATCAGTGGTCTGCTTCCCTGGACACAACCCCTGCAACCAGCGGCTCAGCATACCGGAGCAGGGCTGGCAAAACCGGAGGAAAAGCGGCCGAACGCCCGCCCAGCTCACGGTCACGGCGCCTGGCTGCACCGCGAAGGCACCAGTTTCACAGCCAGATGACACCTTTCGTGAAAGAGTTAACAGTCCTTTCTCTCATCCTCCCAGACGAGCAGAAGGATTCCAACGGGGAGGTCCGGGCCCCTTCAGGAAGGCGACGCTCTGCACCAGGAGCGGATGCCAACCATAAACCCCAGCAAACACCGCGGACACACCAGACCGCACCATCGCGGCACCCAGAGCCTCCACCAAGCCCCTCGTCCTGCCCTGCTCCAGCCCGTCTCTCTTGCTTTCGGTTTTGTTCCCACAGAACCGTGCTGAGCTACGGTGACACCTCACGAGGACAGGCTGGGAGAGCTGGGGTTGTTCAGCGTGGAGAAGAGCAGGCTCTGGGGAGACCTTATCGTGGCCCTTCAACGCTTAAAGGGGGCTTAGAAGACAGCGACAGACTTTTTAGCAGGGTCTGTAGTGAGAGGACAAGGGGTAATGCTTTTAAACTAAAAGAGGGTAGATTCAGACTAGATATAAGGAAGGAATTTTTTACGATGAGGGTGGTGAAACACTGGAACAGGTTGCCCACAGAGGTGGTAGGCGCCGAGACCAACCCAACCTGTACAGCAATTAGTCACTCGCAGATGAGCGCGGCGTGCCCTTCCTCCAAACATTATCTAAGCTCCCTGTAGGGAGGGGGAATGTGGAAACAGGACAGCAAGCGGGCAATAATTGTTGCCGTATTGATCTCAAAAATCAAATAACCAGCATCAGTCAATCTTTGCATCCTGAGCGGACAGATCCTTGGGGGTGTTCAGGAGGGCTTGGCGCATCACTCGGACTGGGATGGGAACGGGTTTTGCTTTCGCTGTCACCGGCCAGGACAGACACGGACGTGGTGCTGGCCAGCATCCTTCTCTGGCAGAGGACGCCCCGACTCCCAGGTACCTCACCCCGGCGAGGTCCCCCGTGACTGCATCACCTCTGCAGCGGAAGCTCCCCACGGTGTCCCGGACACAGCTCCTCCCCACCTCGTCGTTTTGCCGTGCCGGAGGAAGACAGTCGCACGCCTTCTGTCAACCGCTCCCGTCAGAGATGCTGAACTCTCTGCCGTGCCAGCAGCCAGGGGCAAAAAGCCCACCTGAGTTGTACGAAGCGGAGCAGATCACACCCACTTCTTACCACGGACAGACACCCTTGCCCCGAGCCCCCGAGGCAGTGCCGACATCTCCATCCACGGTCACGGGGAAGCAGCAGCCCCACAGACCTCAGCAGCTCTGCTCAGCCAAAATACAACCTAGGAAAGGCCTGCAACTTTCAATGCCATCGCTAATTAGAACAGGGCGAGGGCCTAAAAGCACCCCGCTGGGAGCACAGCTAATAACTCTACGTCTCCCGGTTCCAGGGCCTCTCAAACCCAAGGCCAGCGGCTGAGGTCAGGGAGGTTCAGACCAGACATTATACACTTTTTTACAGGGACAGCCACCACCAGATCAGTGCCGCAGCTGGTGGCGGCTTTTGATACTACCAAAACCTGGTAATGGCTTTCAGGTCAAAGCTGGATGTTTTGCCAAGGTCTGGACTGGCCCAAACACAAATGTGTTCAGCTCAGTTCTCTGGCCTGTATGCTACAGGTGAGATTTAAAACTAAAAAAAGTGAACAGTTAAGTCAGAGGAATGCAATTCATTAACTGTGAGCTCTTTCCTTTCTAATGTCTCACTGCAATTAATCACTTCACCTCGGAGCACCGTCCATCTTCCCCAAACAAGTCTGAAATGATACTAGGAAGATGCGTGGCATATATTGTTCCCTTCCGAAACTCAGGTTTCCAAGTCTCGAGACAAGGAACACAAGACTAAAGCGCTCCCCCGCTCCATAAGCCCTGCCGTACCCCACCGGTTACTAGCCACTGCAAACCACCATCGGTTTTATGCTGCAAGATTCAGCCGCAGCTCCATGAGGGAGGCTGAGATGAGCAGGAAGATGCAGAAGGAAATGCTCCGAGGCCCCAGAGACAGCACTTGGAAGTGAGGCGAGGTCGGTATGACAGCGAAGCATCGCCCCAGCCCTCCATTCGCTCCCAAGAGGCCGCTGCATCTGCTCCCGACGGCACAGCCCCGGGCAGCCCACCCTGGCAGGGTCCGACTCCAGGGCACTGGGGGGAGAGAGCACCTCCTTCCCGCTCCGATGTTACGGGATGCTGTGACCCTGGGGGAAGGCGTCTGGGAAGGCGTCTGCAATAACCGTAACAACAAAAAAACCACCCCACCACGTGATCAGACACTACTCACAAAACACCAAAACCCTGATCCGGGCTGCCCGCTCTGCGGCCCAAACGCCTTCCCGAAACGGGACCTTTAGCGGAGCTGCACGCCGCAGGGCCAGCTCTGGAACCGGAGAGGATCCGCACTGAGCATCACAAACGCTCGTAACGGTACGACCGCGCCGCCGCTCTGAATGTTAACTAAGCTCTCAGCCTCAACAACTTGCCATAATAATCAAACCCACGGCTTCTCAGGCGCTGCGTGGAAAAGGATTCCCTCTCCTCAGCTCCCAGCGCACGCTTAAAACAATTCCAGCCCGCAGCGCCAGCAGCCTCTCCTGTGAATGCGCAATTTGGGGAATAGACGCTGCCGGTGTGTCTTCTGCAAAAAAGTCCTTATTTTAGGTAAACTCAGCCTCATTTACGATGCTGACAAAGCTCATTTTTACCAAAACCAGCCAGGTGCCAGAAGGCAGAAGCAAGCATCACGCACAGCCCCCAAAACCCAAACAAACACCCCACAGCAAGGCAACCACCCCCAGCACCTGAAGACGCGAACAGACGTGGGCCGAGGACGGAGGGACGAGGTTTTTAAACAGGCCCGTGGGTCGGGAT
>NW_009620510.1:0-1089 GCF_000690535.1 Cariama cristata | reverse complement strand
TTTAGGGTGTTGCGGTTGGCCCTGGGGGGGTCCCAGGGACTGCCCAGACTAGGGGTGTCCCGCAGCCCCCAGGGCCCCACAGGGCAGCACCCGGCAGAGCAGCGGGGCCGTGGCCGAGCATGGTGATGCTCCATTCCATGGGGAAGACCCGGGGGTCGAACTAGCAGCCGCACGGAGCCCTCTGCAGCCCTGTGTGGGGGATTGGGAGCCGTGCTGAGCCACGGGCACCCTCCAGGGGCACCTGTCAAGCAGGCCCCCATCGCCAACGTCCCCCAGCTCCATGCCAGGCACGTGGGGAGCTGGGGGCTGGGGCGCTGCCCGTGGGGTGAGCTGCTGTGCCAGCGAGCTGGGGTTGCAAATCGGGGAGGAGACTCACTTCAAGGAGGTGAAATGGGAGAGATGGCCCCAGGGATTTGGGAAATTCTCTGAAAATCGGGTTTCCTGGGCATGCATCACCCAGGCAAGGGCAGGGACACTCACCCGGGCTTGCTGAATGCCCGAGTGAAAACTACTGGGGGGACACGGGAGGTAGGGATGTGGGGAGTGCCTGGGGATAATGAAGGTGCTGGGTTGCCTGAGCAGACAGGGGTGCCATACCTGGTGGGGGGGCCTGGGATGCCCCGGCTGTGGGGAGGGGCTGTTGCTGGCTGGGCAGTTGGCACAGGTTGACTGAGCCTGCAAGAGAGGGGGGAGCGATGGCGGGCGGTCAGCTCCGCTCTTGCCCCCGCCAGCATCCCCGGGCTGCAGGGCTCGGGGTCGGTCCCTACCTGGGGACTGGAAGGTTTCGGGGAGGATAAAAAGCACTGGGGGGGGCGGGAGCCGCACGGTGGGAGCTGCGGCGGTGGCAGTGCCATGGTGCATTCTGGCTGTTGGTTGCTAAGGACTCGCTGGGGTCTCCCGGGATAGGACGTTGGGGTTCCCTGTGTTCCGCCCCGCCCCCGCAGCCTCCCCAGCTCATCCTGGGGAGTGAAAGGGTTAACGGGGGGCTGTGGGCCCCTGGTTGCTACAGGCGGCTCTCAGGTGCTGTGGGTGCAAATGTTTTCTGTTTAAATACTATTTATCAGGGGGAAAGAAGACCAAGTTGACCCA
>NW_009620509.1:0-37855 GCF_000690535.1 Cariama cristata | reverse complement strand
TTTCTCCGTCCCTTCCCCTCCTGGGGGGAAGGAGGGGTTAATACAGAGCTTGTGCCATCCGTTTTAAGAGCTGGCCAAGCCTTTAATGGTGACACTAACTCAACTCACTATGTTAGGAGGCCCCTACACTCCCCATAGACAACAGAGAAACAGGCTTCTTTAGGGGGAGACTTAGAAGACCTTGTGTTCCCCCCTGAAAAAAAGCCTGGTCTCTCTATCGACTTAACAGAGAGATTGGGGAGTTCTCAACTTGGATATTTAAACTGAACTTGAAGGTTTGGAGTACACCTCTGAAATTCTTGACCTGGTTGTTATAACTGACTTCTGGTGATGGACAACATTTAGATGTCTATAACACACTGTCTTAAAGGCATTAGGTTTTAACAGTTTAGAAAATGCATGATCTGCCTGTAGCATTTGCTGGTAGAAAGAAGATAAACATGAGTGACTCAATTAATTTTCTTCAAAGATATTCCAAAATATAACTATGGCTTATGTATCTGCTCTGGATAGCCTCAGAATAATTAAATACTGAGAAAATTTGATGGCAGAGTTTAAGGCTTATAGAAGTTGCCATAGGAATAGTTCATCAGAGGAATAAGGCTCTGACAAACAACATGCTGTCCTCTACATATTACATGTACTTCTTTTGTACCAAGTCTGAGAGATGAATTTTCTTGTTTTTCTTACTGCAGAGTGGAATAGAAAAGTTGTGTGAAGTTTATAATGGAGAATATAAAGGCTATTCTATTTGACAGGTAGAAGTGATACATAAAGGCATGAAGGTGAAAGACTGAGAAAAGGTATGATACTGACAATACCATTTTGCAATTTCTTCTACCAGTTGGAGATTGTTTTCAGTCTCAGAAAACTTCTAGAAATTAGGCAAAACCAAGACAGTACTGCCTTTCCTAACACTGTCTAACAAAAACATTACACACTCAGCACTATCCTTCAGCACAATTATCCATTACAACGCCACTGGGACAAATTAATGATTACTTTTGATTATAGTACCCCTGGAGATCACTCAGAAGCTTCTGCAAAATATGGCTGCCCACTTGTCCAGTGCTGACAGCAGCATCCTACTAATTTTCAAGAGCAATTCACGGTGTCAGTTTTAATAACCAAATAGAAAATGCTTTATATAATCCATTCCTAAATGACTATTCTTTCTTACATGGGCTGTAACGTCTGTAAATTTGTAAAGTGCTTTGAAATTTTTTAATATGTCTGGTGCTAGCAAAAATCAAGTTAGCATTACCTTATGGTCAGATCTTTAATTGGAAAGGGTATAAAACTGATGCATTTTCTATATATCTGGGCAATCAGGCAACAGTTAAAACCATATTATCATTGTTCATATGTACTCATGAAAAATACATACCTGAAAAGACAAAGAATTATACTTCCTGTTGTAAGAGCAACCAGAGATACACTGTGTCCAAGGGTATAAATTGCCTTCACCCTCACATAGAAGTTGACCTGCACAGAAAAATATATATGCAGAAACCACTTACTGATATATAAAAATGACCATGAAATGATATAATTTTCCATTAAATAGCTTTGAAGGCCAAATAAAAGGCATTATTTTCACTCTCTGCTCTATAGTACATGATGAGAATGTTCTATCTTTATTCCAACGTATTTCTGCATTGCGTCATCTCAAGTCAATTGACCCCAGTAGAAAATTCAGCCTCAGGAACTCAAAACTTAGACACACAAGTTCATACAATTTCAGCAGATTATCCCATGTCAATGAGGTCAAAGAAAGCACCAGATTCATCAGCTTCCATAAACACAACCAAACTGGGAAGAATGAGCTACAGTTTGAAAGAATGGATTATCTCTGAAAGAGAGAATCTCGCTCAGTCCTTCTGCTCTAGTGTACTTTGTAATGCATTTACACATGAATTTAATTCTAAAGATGTGTTTAAGTCTCACTAATTTCCTAATCTAAATGTTCAAATACTTTATTAAATTATGACCTAAACAACCTTCTTTAGTAAAGTTATTTCCTAAAACCTGGAAAGGAAATTTTTCAACAGAGGAAAAACAGACTGAAATGCAGAGTCTGCTGATTAACTGCAGTTGTCTGTAAATTTACCAGCTACATATTACATTAAATCCTATTCTGAATGACAACAACAACAAAAATAATGCAAAATATTCTCAGAATTAAGCTGCTTCTTCATTTATGCGTACAACAAAGTCATTAGACTGACATTATTTTCCACTCAAGCTAGATAAAATATTAAAATGGTAAAATTTTTTACAGTGTTATGAAATTGAAGTTCTTAATAGCAGTGTAGAATGTGCTAGGTGTAACACAGAATTTCAATATTTACTGCACATGGTTATATCACTCACCTTCTCTAACAATGTTTATAAAAAGCAGCAAGGAAGCAATACTTTTAAATAAACTAAGATAGCAAAAGGAAAAGCAAATCACTTAATACATTAATTTTTATAGCATTTGAAAGCCCAAGTAAAGAGGCAACTTTAGCAATCCTGATTCATGAAAAAATTAGCTGGACATTCACTTAGCAAATATACAGATTTGGAAAAGACTAAATGAAATGTGAAATGAAATGAAGAATCTTGCAACTGCACTGTCGTAGATATGGTTAAAGGGGAAAAATATGGGTAACATAACTCCATAGATCTTAAGTGTATTCATAGCACTGTCATGCTTGTTAGGAGCTAAAAGTGCTATACAAGGTATCATAGGACACAGAAATCTCTTTTTTTAACTAGAGAAGTAAGCCATGATGGCTTTTTTGACAACAGTCCTGACATTTTAATGTTTTGTTTGCTTTACATAATATTAATTTACTGCAGAGATAAAGAAGGAAAATATGAACTTAATGAAGTTTCCAGTGCCATCAGAATAACCATAAGAAAGTTCCTCAGTAAAAATCCTGAATAAATATTGGTTGGTTGGTAGGTTGTTTTTTTAATTGGTGCCCCTGGCTGGTTAAAATGGTAAAACCTAAAGTATTACTCTCTTGCTCTCTATAAAGAGTCTGCTGCGTATTTGCAGAGCCCCACTGCATTCCTAGCAACTCTCTGTAGGCATAAATTGTAGGCTCTATTTCGCCTAGTGTTAGGTACCTACACTGCAAATGTAAACATCTAAGGTAATGTAGGGTCTCTCCACAGGGCCTTCTAGGAAGCACTTCTTGTATTTGTATAAGCGGTCAACATGGACTTCATTGGATATATTTCTACAGACAAGGAAGATGCCCCCCAATGACTAATTCAAGTGTAGTTACCCAGAGTGTACAAACGCTTGCACTTAGATGGATGCCCCAAAAGATCTTGGTTTTCCACCTGAATCTTGTGTTTGCTAAACACGACTCGTAAGTAGTCCAATGTTTCTTGAACAATGTCTCTAAAATTGTTTTCAAATACAATTGTCAAAATACTTTTTTCCAAATTCACATAATTTCACAGAAAATCAGTTCTGAAGAACTGCCCTTCAATTCCCTGCTAGAATGGCAGAATTATACTCCTTAGTTCAGCTCATTTTTGGACAGTTCTAAAAACTGCACCTACAGACAAGCACTGCAGACCACCCCTACGCTCCTTTAATTTGGCTTCTGTCATAGCAAAAGCTAGTGATAAACACTTCCTCAGCAGCACTGGTTGGACCAACATGGTTGAACTTGATGATCTTTGAGGTCTCTTCCAACCATAACGACTCTATGATTCTATGATTACAACAGTCCATGGCACCAAGAACACTGCAAGAACTTTCGGTACCCTCCATCATTTATTCAACCTTAGCTGCTCTGCAAAATTATGGAAAAAGGATGCTCCAATAAATGACTTGACAATTTGGCAGCCTCATGTCCCCACCAACAGTATTTTCTAAGAAAAGGAAATTTATTTCCTGACCTTGTGGACATCATGAGTTGCAAATATAAAGTTTAGAAATGATGCACAGCAGTTCCACAATATGTTCTATTTGTTATCGCCTTGGCATGTGCAGACCCCATTTCTACTGAGTGTACAAATAGAAGCCTGAATGGTCTCTAAATCAAGAACTCTTCCATCATGTAAATATTATAAATTTGAGGGAGATAAATGTAATTTGCAAAAGAATTTGCAATGGTAATAAATCTGTGCTGTTTAAATACTGAGTCAAAGATTTCTTGTTCACTTTCATGGAAAAAATTGATTGGCAGAGATACACTTTTAAATAGTAACAGTGATGTTCAACATCATGTTACTGCAGAGCAGAGACAGGAGACTCCCCAGGTATCCTAAAGCCATGCACACAACACCTGGTAAAAGTGCACACAGGGTCAACTTTACATCACTCTCATCTTATTCCGGGAACTACAAAGTAGCTTAACAAATCCTGACACTTTAAAGTAACCACTGGCCTCCTCTAATTTGAATTTTTTAACAGCCTTCAAAAGGAAAGCATTTAAATGAGGACTTCTGATGTAAATTGTGTCCTGGCCCTTCACAGTGCCCAGTAGAAATAAGTCCTTCCCTTCTATTCCCATTTCTCTTTGTGCTAGAAAATCTTAAAGCAGCTCTAAGGTCCCTTTCTGCTGCTAAGCAGCCAAAGTGTGCTATGAGTTGATTATAAGATCTGCTCCAAAGACAGTCTTAGGTTTGCCTAAGGAGCAGAAATAACTGCAAGGCAAGAAGTGTGTGAGACTGACACATGCCAACTCAAGCATTTGCTGATGACTAAACGGAACCAACTGTATCCTTTTCTGTAAGTATCATGGTTTCTGTATTCCAGTTTAAGATTAGTTCCCTCTGGCTAGACATCAAACTTCCTTCCATCATCCTCTTGCTTCATTCAGAAACTCTCTTGTGCTGACTCTCTCACTGCTGACATTTGGGTTAGACTTTTGTCCTGGGTTTGGCTGGGATAGAGTTGATTTCTTTCACAGCAGCTTGTAGGGTGCTCTTTTGAATTTGTGGTGAAAACAGTGTTGATAACACAGGGATGTTTCAGCTATTGCTGAGTAGTGCCTCCACAAAGCCAAGGCCTTCTCTGCTCCTCACACCACCAGTGAGTAGGCTGGGGGACCAAAGAGGCTGGGAGGGGACACAGCCGGGACAGCTGACCCCAGCTGACCAAAGGGGTATCTCATACCATATGACGTCATGCTCAGCATATAAAGCTGGGGGAAGAAGGAGGAAGGGGATGTTTGGAGTTATGGCATTTGTCTTCCCACGTAAACATTACGCATGATGAAGCCCTGCTTTCCTGGAGATGGCTGAACATCTGCCCACTGGTGGGAAGCAGTGAATAAATTCCTTATTTTGTTTTGCTTGCACACACAGTTTTGGCTTTACCTATTAAATTGTCTTTATCTGAACCCAGGAGTTTTCTCATTTTTGCCCTTCCAATTCTTTCCCCCATCCCACTGTGGGGGAGTGAGTGAGCGGCTGTGCGAGGCTGAGCTGCCTGCCGGGGTTAACCCACAACAGCCTTGAACCCCATTTTCTGCAGATCTTGTAAAGAACTCTGCACACATATGATACACAGGAATTATTAGGAAGCTAAGAGTACTAGAAATATTGTTATTTTGATGCAGGGATCCTTAAAAATGCTTGAATTAATAAAATAAATTTAGTTTATAATAAAGATATTAGCAATTTTGATTATATAATTCTGTTACTGGTGACTACTTATCCCATATTTACATAAGAGATCAAAGAGTCCGGCAAGTGTAAGAAGTAATTTCAACTTCCACGTTTCCTTTCAACAATAGAAAGTAGCTATTCTTGAACTGTTTGACATTTTTGAGAACTCATTATGCAAGACCTTGGCTTCTACCAGACACTGAATATAACATTAATTTCTCAGAAATGAGTCATAACAGCCTTTACAATTAATTCACCCAAAGGGTTTCTGTATCTACTGCAAGCAGTGGATTTCAAAGACTGTACTCCAGGTATATGTCCTTATTGTTCTAAGTGACTAATCCAGGCTGTACACATACACAAACATACTACATGTCTTACTATCATATATAATGATTCAGTTAAGCTGTATCAGCATTTTTACACTTAATGTCTTAAATCACAGCCAATAAAAAGCCTGCATTCTGCTTGTCAGTACAGAATACCTCAACACATTGACATTTATTCTCTCCTTTCAAACACATAAAGGAAAACCAAACAGAGAATCAGACCTCACCTTTTGGTCAACATAAATTCCACTTATGAACAATGTCCATAATGAACGAACTGTACCTACTTGCCTAAATGTGGCCATCTAGTACTACTTGAGATGCCCTGGGGTATCTAAGACACTTGTATGGCAAACGTGACAAAGAACCTCTTTGCTGGAATGGCAATGGGGAGTCAAATGACACTAGATACCTATGTTTAGGCAATCACAGCAAGCCCTGTTTTCACACACTAGTGATTAGACACCTACATCTCAAGTAAATACCCAACTCTAGGAATTTTGATTTGCAAGCTGAATTTCATCCTTTCAGGTTTTAAAATATGTGGTAAGTATGTGAATGTGAATGACTGGAAAGAATTTGATTTGGTTGACTGTGTTGGCACAGACATGACTGAAAGATCCAAGAAATTTGTTCCAGCACCTGCTCTGATGTTCTGAACACAGTCAAGTCAGTGCCCATCAGATAAGAAACCTGATGTGTAAGGTGAAAGGCTTCACATTTGGCTTCTGCTCTGAATGAGTAAGAATAAATCTGGTTTTTTCTGATCACTTCTTTTGATGCAATTATTTGCAATTCAACAAGTTTGCTGCTTATAAAACAGTCACCATTTGTACTATTATATAATTCTCTCATCTATGTATTGTATTTTTATGATGTTAATAATCCTTTAAAAGGCCCAAGCATACCAGATCTAGAAAGAGATTGTATATTCTCCTACATTTTTGTCTGGCCTTGGAAGTTGTTATTCAGGACATATGTAAATTGTTTGGTACCAAGTATATATAACGTATATCTATGTTTAGTCTGCATTGCCTTTGCTCACTTTTTCCATATTTTTGCCCATCTTCATTTCAGAATGAATTGCACTGCTCCTACATTCTTTTCCTCTCCTCGTTCCTGTTGTAGACACAGCACCTATTATACTTTCAAAAATTAAGAACACAGAATCAACTGATTTACAGACTGTAATGATCCATGGCCACTACAGTCTTTAGATGGCATGCACTAAGAAAGATGTTTATAGGAATGATTCTGGACCAGAAGTCAGTATTGGGAAATTGAAGTCAGATCAATGTTCCCATGGGAAAGCCTTGAATCTGCTTATATGTTCTGTATTGCTTCATGTCACGAACAATTTGAACTCAATATATCTTTTACTTCACCTGTTCTTGGAATCCATTACACTGTATTACAACACTGAAATTTATCTGGTTTATGCAATTAAATTAAGGATTTTTTTCCATTTTTTTGTGGAATAATTTTTTGGAGATCTCTATAAAGTTTATTTTAGGATAAGCAATTTTGCCTTCCTGTAAATGTTTTCCATGCCCAGGAATGCAAAGTTCCTGTTTATTTCCTCAAAACAAGTTAGAATAAAGTGCAGGACAATACAGTAAAGAAACAGATGTACTAATAGCCACTGAATTTTGGAGGGATGAGTCTACTATCTGAGCTAGGTATCAAGATTCTCTTTATAACCAATGAATAGAAGTAGCAGAGTGCTATTCATGTCATCCTAAGACAGGCATCTAAAATAATTTAGGACAGTGAAGTAAAAATACCTACTTTTTCTTCATTAAATAAAAATGGAACCTAGAAATACTAGTGCGGATGCAGATGACAGATGTCTGAAGTTAGACAACACGACTCTGTCCTGGGAGCTTCTCCACTGATTTGGTCAGCTTTCCATCGGGCAGTAAAAGCATTACAAAACTTTGGGTTTTATATCCATTAAGATTTTTTCCTTTATTCTTTTTTTCCATCTTGTTTTGAAGGCCAACATTTGAAGTCTGGTATTTGTTTTTGCTTTTATTTGTAATTTTTTTCAACTGAGGTCTAACTCTCATGGGATTTCTGATACCACAAGTCTGTTTTCTCAGTAAAAATATCATGAAGAAAAAAATGTAACATATTCTTTTAAAACCTTTCAAATAAGTACTGGTGACTAGGTGAAATGAATAAGGTAAGACTAATTTAGCTTAATGCATGTAACAGTGGGATATAATGTTTCTAAGAGGCAGGCAACTCAACAAGACTAGTCATTATCCCCTGACAGAGGGGGAGTCAATGGAGGAGAACAGACTCTTCTACACTATGATTCATGTGCCTCGTTGTGGTTGTAGCACTTCAAAGAAATTAGGATGACATGACTTCCATGCAGTCTCCAAAGACTCGATCTCCTTTGACTGTAGAGAAGGCACAGGCTGCCTGGATTAAATGCAGATGAGTACATTGTACAATCTAGTCAGATGAAATTCATTTGAGTTGTAATTCTAGTCACACAAAAGTACCTATTTTTTGCTTACTGTTCAAAAATTTCAGTTTTTTGATGTGTCCATACATTAACAGCCATCATACTATTACTGGTAACTGCACACAGTCCTAGTGATGCCAGCGTGTAACATGATGAGCATGTATCTCAAAGTTACTAACGACTAATGAAAAGGAACCTAGTAGTGCTTGGTACAGAGAAATTACAGGGAAGTGAGGGAAGAGGCATTTTTCAAGGGAAGTTTACTAAAAGGTCAGGTGTCAGAAGCTACTGATTAAGCTACGCTTTAAATATTGTTTTCCCACAGAAATATATAAAAATAGTGGATTTTAATCTTGTGTTGCACCATTCTCACAGTAGACTGGGGCTTTAATATGTACATACAGCTATGTACACATGCAGATGATGTGTATTTTATAAGTCAGTTAGAAACTAAGGTAATTCAAGTAAACCTAACTTAAATAAGATTAAAGACTATGTTTGTCAATTCAGCTTACTTCAAAACCACATAGTTAAACTGATTAAAGTTTTTGTGCAGCCAGTCTTAGTCTTTTTAATTCATTGCTTCTGTGGCAATTTCCATTCATTCAAAGTGAGACACTGGTCAAAAGGAGCTGTCATTCTCATCAGATCTAAAATGAGCACAGAGCACCAATTCTAGCAACTGTAAACTGCAGATGTCATTTTTGTTCACAATATTCTATGCTTTTCTCTTAAAGGCTATCTTGCAGAAGACAGTAGTGCAGAATGATGTTATAGTATGTTAAAGAAAACCAAGATGTTTATTTCAAATTTGTTGTTTCTTAATAGCATCCCTATGTTGCATTTCTTTGAGGAAAAGTTTTGATGAAAACGTTGAGTTAAAAGCCCTCCTCTAACACATTTTTTATCTTACAATCAATGTCTTAGGACTATGTCTCCTCCTACTACCTCACCGTATAACTTGCCTTTTTGACTGTTTTCCTCTGTTTTTGACTGTATCCTCTGTTTCCTGAGATGTGAATCTAAACTCAAATAGGTAGAGGGAGAGAGAACAATATCAATGAAAAGTATTTTTTGCCTCATGGCCTCCTTCCCTTACCTGCCATTTTTACCAATAAGGTATACTGCATGAAGATCTTGACTGATCTGTCTGTAATAATGCCTCCACAATTTCCTGAAGAGTTTATATCTAATTCGTAACTCTTTGGTGCTCATGGTTAAGCAGACAAATTGTTCTTTTCAGGTCTGCTCTAGACTATGATCTGCCATTGTGCTGCCAAGTTAACCAACTTGAGAGGCTGTCAGTTTGCAAAGGCATCAAATAAACAGACAAAAG
The DNA here is from genome assembly GCF_000690535.1 of Cariama cristata. NCBI lineage: Eukaryota > Metazoa > Chordata > Aves > Cariamiformes > Cariamidae > Cariama > Cariama cristata. Next base: position 28,095 of record NW_009620509.1, on the reverse strand, counting down.
GAATAACATACAAATAAAAAAATGGAGGATGTTCTTACAAAAAATTGTTCATAAACATTCAAAGAGAAGGAAAGCAGCTTAAACAGATTTGCAGGCAGTCTCAGAATTCAACACAAATCTATCTAACAGCATTTCTGAGATTATTTTTATATGTAAGGAATGAATTTCCAAAGTCTGTAGTAAAAGCATCTGCTCAAGGCAATGATGAATGGTCCAGAAATCCCCCGAAGGCAATAAAGGATTCCCACTAGAGACATCCTTTACTCCAGTTCTCTCATGCTTCAGATATTATCAACTTGCAAATGAGATGATCTCAGTCCTCAGAATGCATCTAATGGCCATTTCCATAGCACTGGCAAGAAATACAGGAGCTGTGATATTTACATCCTCCCAAGAGTCATGCCCTCTACACATAAGCCATGTGTCACCTCTTGAAGCAGATGGAACTATACCAGCTATAATCACTATGTTCATAGCATTGAGAGTTGAAAGGTCCTTCACCTTCTCCATTTTTGAAAGCATCATAAAACCTCATTATTCAAGTTGGGAGCTGGACTATTGTCTAATAACTCCAACTGTGGATGTAGATGCATAAATTGCATTAAACTGCATAAACTTACCAAAATTGTTGCCATCTATAAACAAACTTGCATGGCAGGTGTTGATATTACAGAATTGAAAATACTACTTTAAATATTTTTCAGCCATTAGACTACATAATAAAAGCGTGTTTTGTACTTTGGCATAAAAAAAGTAGCTCTGGTTCAAACAGCATTGGGATGATTGAAACATGCCCAATGAATAAGTCGGACTTGTTTCATTTTTTTATCATTCCATACCATCTTGAAAAATCCGTCTAGATTTGATTTCAGAAAAACTCCATTGATTGAATCTTTTGAAATTGGACCTGTCTTACTTGTATCTGATTTCAGAATTCTTAAATGAAGGAAAAAAAGGTGAAACCCCGCATCGCCTCTGGCTATGTAGTCTCGGCTTGACAGTAACTGTCAGGCAAACAGCATGTAAAATGACTCCCGTCTCTTCTACCCACTAGGGAGAATAGAAGAGGTTGTCTTCCTCCAGAAAAAACACATTAGTTAAAACAATGTTTCTAGCATTCTGTACACATTCATGACCCCTACAATAAATAGTCTGACTAAAATCAAAGTAAAGAATCCTGTGTACTTTTAGTCCAGCACAAGAGCTGTCAGTGTCAGCAGGACTGAATCTATCTGCTGGCCATTCATTTGCCAAATGGACAAACATGAAATAGCTATGTGGAAGTATAAGTCAGGATTGAAGCCCATCAGCCAAGAGTACTTTGACATTACCTTAATACTGACTATAGTCATCTTGTTCAAACTAAGTACAAGCAAATAAGAAATAATTACACAATTGAAATTATTTTATCATGCAACACAGATTTTTAATTATTCTCTATTCTACACTTGAAATTGTGGCTAATGAACACATTTCCTTCTTTCAGACCATTTTATGGGTCTAGTATTATAACAGTCAGAAATCTTAAATATTTTAAAATCTTCTACTGATCAAAAATTAACCCTGCTTCTCAAACTATTGCAAAGCTAGGTAAACGCTACTACATTTTGAATCCATTACATCAAAAATTATAATTGTTTAAATTCAGGCATTATGATTTTCAAAACCAAGCAAAAACTTAGATTATTTGCATGAGGCACTTTATCAGACTCAGCATCAAAGAGGATGCAATCATACTGCTACTTAAATTTCCTCTATAAGCGTAAATAGAAGCGTCTTAATTTGCCTGTAAGACCTCTATTACTCCTAGTGACTCAACAAAAAAATTGACGAGTGGTGTTCTGAAATTATGTTTATTAAACATACACGACCTCCATAAAGACAAAGAATAAAATTCTGCATTGTGTTGTGGTAGTTGAAAACCAGGAAATTGCTTTAGATTAACATTGACTTAGTTATAGCTATTAAATATTTGTCACTACTCTGTATTTTACATAGTACCATTTAGAAGCAAACTCTTTATATTGTATTGCTAGAAGAGAAACAGGCAAATCTGATAGCACATAAAAATCAATGTCTTTTACGTAAGATGGGCATATCTTATTTCTTATTTACTATTCTGTGTGAACTGGTAATTAGCCAGCTCTCAATTAAACTTTAGCTTTAACCTCTGAACTCAAAAAATGTGCAAGATTAGCAGGAGTAAAATGAGTTCAAAGAAGGTATGGATTGATCAAAACAGAATTTAAAACTAAATGATACTTATACTTTCCAAAGGTTTTAGAATAAATATCAAAACCCTTTTACATTTTATAACTGTATTCAAAGCATAAACTGATTCGAGTCATGCATATGAAATTGAAATGCCATTATGAAACTGACACCAAATTTTCTGCAAATCTAACAAAAACAGTACTTTTGCACCAGTGGTAAGAACAGCTGGCCTCTGCAAAATATTCACATGATTATCTGAGTCATGCTGACTCCAAAACTGAAATCCAACAATTTACTTTTGAAGTTTTGAGGAAAATATTCAAATTACATCCACTAAACTAAGCTCAGTAGGCGGTCAGGCACAGCAAAAATCAGCGGCTTATGATTTTCAGAACAATTTTATGGAAACATTTACAGAAACTGTAACTGCTTTCTAGACTATAAAGATCTAATCCTAAGATGCCTCCTCTTTTTTGGGGGCTACCTAATGTTAACAGGTTTTAAAAGGGTATGAAAAAACACACATATAAAAATAAATTGGATTAGTACAAGTCTGTGTAATTAGTGTTATCTTCAATATACTTTTTTGTAAAATCTATTCTTATGCACACTTGTGTTTTGTTTTCTTAGAACAGACACCTTTTTCTGCTAATGTTTCCTTTAAAGTTAGTTTCAGGTTATTTTGGTTTCAGGTCCTTGGTTTGGAAGGACCTCTAGGGGTGAGAGGGTAATTCAGTGCCGAAAGACAAAACACCCTGAAGAAAGATTAGGGCTTGATTCTTTGCCCAAAGGAGTTTTGCTACTGACCAGAAGTCACCCTTAATGTGAAAGAAAAACCCACACCTCTTTATTCATTTAACCAGAAATATAATTGATCATTACTAAAGTATTTACAATCATTATCATCCCAAGTGACTCTTCATTTTGTTTATTCTCTGGGCTAGTATATTCCTGCAACACTATATGTAAGAGAGTCTAGTATTCACAGATATGATTACTTACAACTATATTAAAATTTGTGGTCTTAAATTTTCATGATACATGTGTCAAAGTACATTCCATAATATTCAAATACTCATACTAGAAGAATGTATTGGAAAACCTTAAACTGTACAAACAATGTAAAATCAGAACTGGGCCTAGCGAATTAGTTCAGTTTTTTAGAAACACTGAAATGAGCAAATGTAAATCAAAGTGGAATAAAGAATCCTAGTTCTTTTGTTTTTCAAAATTAACTTCGACAACACAGTAGCCATCTCTAAAATCTTGTAGTACTTACTTATAAGAGAATAAATACAAACTGAGATAAAAAGATGGATTACATGTTGTGTTACATTTACTTTTTTCTTATCAGGCACTTCTACACATTTTGAAATGGTGCAGAGAAAAATAGAATTTACCAAAAATACATGTAATAAAATCAGTATTCCTCATGGTATTTAATAATCTTTATACAAGCAATTAATAATATCCCTTTTCTGATACGTTTCTCCTTCAATTCACCCTAAGCCTAAACATCACCCAAAAAAGATGAGACCAGCATTGCCTTAAATATCTCTTAACAATAGTAGCATCATTAATTTTAATTATGTCGGTAAGAATACCTTCTCATTCAAAATTCCTTAGCCATAGTGGAAGAGATGACCATTTTATAAATGCACAAATCTCCATATTTTCCTGTGTAAATGTGTACCAGCATGTGTATCCATGAATGTGAACATTTTCATTGCATACTGTTATTCTGCAGTGTCTTTGGCCAGTCTGCAACTAATAAATTAAATTCCCATTGTGCTCTGCAAGACAGAATATCAGCTTAATTCAGGCCTAGTCCTTCTCACTTGAAGTGAATGGAAGAAGATTTTGTATTTATTTTAAGGAATACTGGTCCCTTAATCACATCTTATGGAAAAAGTAATGAAAAATGGAGAATGTAATGTAAATAAATATAGCATGACTTACAGGCACACAGAAAAAGCATTGGTAGATTGCTATCCTGCATTACATTTTGTTGAGAGGGAAGGATTTAATTTAGACTCAATACAAACAATCCATTAGTCCAGTGCAATGATCCACTTCACAGACAGTAGTAATGCACCTGTTTTCTAAAGGTAACTACATACATTCAAGACAGTGTTTGTGCCAGTCCTGACCTCACTGCCTTGACTCCACTTGTCTTGGGTAGCATGTCTGTACTGCGTAGTGGGTAGCACACTCAGGATGTTATCTCTGACAGCAGCCTAGGAGCGAATGCTTCAGGAATACTTCTTCCATAGATGATGCTTCTACTTATGCACAAGCTGCAACAGTATCACCACATTTAGTAGCCCTCAGGATCTTTCTCTCCATGAATTTGTCTTTGTATGACTATGCATTCAAAGCACATAGCCTGCTAACTTGTATATATTGGGGGTTTTGTGTGATCTAATAAATCTCAGGCCAATTCACGCTAAGATTAGACAAAGCTGTATTAACTGACCCAGTCATTATTTAAAATAAAGTGAAGACATTTCAGTCCTTTACATTCACCAGGCATCTTCTTGTATTTGAATAATGCTGACAGTTTAATAACCTCTGAAGACAGCTAGGACACATCTCTAGCCTGTTCAGTCTAGATAGAAGATGTCAAAATAGGTCAAGGAAAGGTTGCAGTGAGGTTTGGGTTGGGTTAACACACCTTGATGTGTGTTTCTAGCATGATCAAATCAAGCTATTCATTTTGCCATTGTACTGCCATGAGCCCAACAGAAATATAAAAGGAAAAAAACCCACTTATTTGAATGACTGAGATGAACCTAAAACTTGATCTTGAAGGCTAGCAGTAACTAATTTACTTGTAGGAAGAGACTGGAAGTATATAATAAAGGTTTAGATCTACAATTTGATGTGATAACAACATACAGATAGTTTGTTCAGACACTGTCATACTTGTCAAATTGGCCCTCTACAAATACAGGCAGGAGCACTGAAGAATACTAACAGAAGATCTAACATAAAATAAAACATTCAATTTAAGGGTGCTGTATCAGGAACTTACAGTTAATTTCAAAATGTTAAGCAAATAGTTTCTTTTTCTAGAACCTGCTAATATACTGTTTGACATGGAATAAAATTTGAACATTTTAACTCTGAGTAAAATCAATGCAAACTGTGGAAGCAGACAAGTTCTTTCAGAAGAGAAATAATAGATGACATGTCTATGATATTTTTAAATAAGCTTTCTCATTTCAGTACATCCTCAGCATAAAAATTTGGTACCTATTAATAAATTGCCTGTTCAGTATTTGCTCATCAATCTCTATCATGTAAACCTTCTCTAGAATATTCAAAACTGCCCAAAATAGACACATATCTGGAGAGAAAGATAATCTGTGTGTATGCATATATATAAAAAGAAATAAATATAAAATACATATAGAAATAAGTCCCCTTTGAAGTAAAGTTACAAGTCCCTATCCTAAAAGACAGCAAAACCCCAGGAATAAATAGTTAATTGAATCTACAATGGAAACTCATTCAGCAGTGAAGATGCAGGCACCAAACTGACACCAAAGACAGTTTCTACCTACCCCTTTAACATTGTCTTCAGAGAAAGCATACAGAAGAAAACTTAGGATATACCATAAGAAAAGTATTTTGCCACCTTCCCTAAAATATGATCTCCTTAGTTACTGTAACTTTGAGGGCAACCTCATACATCATCTGCAAAACAGTTTACATGACATTTTTGTGTCCAAAATATTTTGTATTCAAATACTTAGGATTTAATTTTTAGCTCTTTTTGTTGAAATTCTAGGTTAACTAAAAATGAACTATACTGATTTATGGTGAGTAAAGAGGTTTTGTTTTGAGGTGCTACCATTGAGCTCTAAGATCCAATTTCAAAAAACATTTTCTTTCTGTGTAACAATTGGCTGATGCGGAACCTCAGATGCCTCCTGAAATCTCACAACTGCATGATACTTGCATTTTTTATATTGGGTCCCATGAAGAGATGAATTTAAACATATACTTTCCTGTTTCACTTTTCAGATTTTATTCTGATAATTTTTGTCCTTTCTTCAACCACAAAAAAATTAATATTTGCATAGGAACAGCTTATCTTCTGGCATTCCAGCACTATTGTATCCACTTTTTGACTGTCAACTTTAAGGTTAGAAAAGTGTTATTGTCTTGTCCCACTAAAATAACCAGTTTATGATCTTCAGGAAAAGAATATTCCCTGAGCAATAACACTGGTACTTGAGAAACAAGCACAGGGCCCTTGGGCCATGTTGCTTGAAATGCAATCCGTTCCTGCATTTCCCCTTTCCTTCCCTGCAATATGCTATGCGTTTATTCTGTATACTATCTATGTTAGATATCTATTATATTGTATCTATCGTACTTTTGTTAAGCATTTTTTCAGTACCTGCTTTCCACAACCCTCTTCTGATTTTTATTCTCACTGGTTTATTGTTTGCTCTTTTCCAGGCTTTTGTAAATGTTGCTACTACTTCCTATTTCCAGTTTCTCTAGGTTCATTCCTGCAAGTATAGTCAACTTGCACTTCATACTCCTCCTTGAAATTACTAATGAATATGCCAAATAAGAACTGCTTTTCTATTATACTAGTTCATCTGCTAGTTAAGTATTTCTCACTACTAGAAATGCTATCTCTTTTTAATTTGAATTTTTAAGTCTGGACCCATTTTCACTCCACATGACAATGCCTGGGCTGAATGACAGTGTTTTAAAATGGCTGCTCCAGCAGTAATGCGTGTGCGTTCCCAAGCTGTCAGGTGATACCGATGTTTTAGAACGTGTCTTCAGAAAAGCTGGTAAAACAAAATAATTCTATCCATTTTCTTTATTATCTGTTTTCCCCTACAGTAATGGCTGGGATTTTAAATACAGAAAGAGATGGCAAGAACTGCATGTCTTGACCAGAATGCCAGCACATCTCTGCAAACCAGACAGAACAGATCTGCTAGAGCTATTCCACCCATGCTAAAACCCAGAAAAACCCAACCAGCCAACTACCTTTATTCATGAGAGGACTTCATCTGTTCATGATAACAAAAGTTTTACTGACACTACAAACTCATGTTTGTAAATAAAATCTTGCTGTGTTATAGGAAAAGAGAAAATAGGTAAAACAAGTGATGGAAAAAGTACTGCCCTCAACAAAAAGAACAAGACATAGTACCAGCAAAGTGAACAAATTCATTTTTCCATTTATAGTGTATTTAAGACATACTGATAGCTTTTTGAACCACTTCAAATTGTTAATGCAACTTAAAGTCCAATATAAATCTGCAATAATTCCAATGACCTACATTCATTTTATTTTACTTATAACTTAAACACATACCAGCAATCAAGTGGTGCATGTATTATCAACAGATTATTACAGTGTTAGGATTTGTTATAACAGAAACTTCTAGAAATAACACAACGCAAAACATACTGTGCATAAGCCGAGTAACACTGCAATATTAGACATACAGATGCATTATTGCAATTATCAACTGTTTATAGCCTTGCGTTCCAATTAGATAGTGAATTTTACATTTCTGATCTTACATGACATTTGCAATCCAAGCATATGGCAACCAAATCTACCAAAAATCACTACAGATTTTCATTAATTCTGATAGAGTAAAATGGGAATTATTGAGAAGCAGAATATGTCTGATAGCTGTATTGAACACTAGCATCTAAATTAATAGAAAAAGTATTTTTCCTACCTTATAATCATCTTCATAGTCATTATATCCACATGTACTTAGGATGTCAGGAAAAATATCTGACCATCCATTACTCGTACAATTTTTGCTAATATTTCCTGTAAAGTAAGATTTGAGAGTTTAAATCAGAAAGATTCAAAAGTCTCCTCACCAATGAATCTTTAGACAACCTAACTTTGTCATTCTCTGTTAGCATTCTGGATTTCCTAGCACTCCTGCTAAAGCAACCCAGCCATTTCCTTTCATGTGCTCTTCATTCATATTACTTTGGCTTTGTGCAGTCTCTGCACTAGAGGAAAATAAAAGTAATTCCAAGTTGTGATGGCAGGCTTCTGCTTTGGTACAACAGCTATTTCTGTTACATCTGCAAAAGCCTGAAATATTTTGCTGTTTTATCTAAAGTATTCTAGAGGGAGTCTTTCAGCTCACTCTATAAAGGGGACAATTTGTAGATAAAGTAATCTGATAGAAAAGTAATTTAAGTGAGAGTTGTTCTAAACTCCTATTTAAGCTCTTCTGAGAAGACAATACCAAATGATCTACTGAAGAGTTATAAAAGCTCTTAGATATTATGGTGATGAATTACTGCTACAGTAAATGTTGGTAGAGTTGGTAATGCACTTTAAAGGATAATTATGTGATAGGTTGAAGAACAAGGAAATAAATACGCATGACTGATCTCACTCTCTGAAGCGCGCGCGCGCGCTGAAACAATGAAGTCCAAGGAACATACAGGAGGTGGGCAAGTAAGGTTGGAAAGGAATTTTGAACATCTACTAACTTCAGAAAGGATTTTTTGGTTGGAACTGAGAGAAGAAGTTGACTCTTTTGCCAGATGAAGTCAGGCAGATGAGATGGGGGCAACCCATGATTCTACTCCATAATCTAATTCATACGAACTAATGTTCATACAATATGGAACAGCTTCCATAGGAGAAAATTGAAGAGCATGATGTCAGAATAAAGAATAGTTATTAAAATCATTATAACCTAACTCTTACAATGTTAAATTATAAGCAACATTCTCTCACCCTTCTTACAGTAATTTTCATATCCATCATACTTGAAATCTATAATAACACATCGCTTTGGTTTGGAGTTTACCACTGGTCTTTAACTGACTTAAAGATGTCTGTTTTTCACCACATAAGAACAAATTTATTTATCACAGATCAACGTTGGCCAAGAATAACCAAACATGTTTATATACGCTCCAAACTAAAGCTTTTGTGATTTTTATCTTGCTGATTGGTTACTGGAATTTCTTCTTTGTATAAAGTCTTCAGTGGAAAGTTGTAAATATCCTACAAATGGTTGACCAACCAACAACCAAATCTTTCTAGCTTATAACAAGGCCCTGACCTCAAACCACAGTGTCTCCTCAAACAACAGGACCACTTCTGCCATTTGGCATAGACATGGCATTTTTTAAAGAAAATGTAACCTATTTATACATTCTGAAGAGTCTTCATTTTAAAAGTACTTCAAGATTCTCTGACTAGGCAGAGCAGAGAAATGTGTTAACGGAACCGCAAATTACGTCAAAGCTAGTTTTGCAAGAAAGACTCTATGTACTCAAGATGCTGAAGTATTTTCTACTATAAGTACTGTAAGGCCTTGTAACTTAAAGACAGTTAGGCAATGTTCTAAGGAAGACATTGCTTATTTCTGCACCATTGTTCCATGCAATTAAATATTTCAGATGGCAACCTCATTTAAAACCTATAACTTGACACATACATTTGAATTAAAAATTCACAGAATTGTGATACTCATATACTTACATTACCATGTACAATACAGAAAAAACATTATAGTATAACATGATTGCTTTACAGAAAAAGTCATTTAATATGAGGTTACTAATATTCAACAGAGAACTAATTATGAGGTGTGCTTAAACTATAACCTTGACCATCACAGAAGAAATTAAGAGCCAGTTCTCCAAAAGTTGTAAAGATCAGAAGACAACTACCTTTTTTAACTCACAATTTAAATTAAGAAATCCTTTAAAGAATTGATGGTATTTAAAAGCCTACTTGTGATTTGGAATACTCCCATAAAAATAAGGTAGTCTAGATCACCTTGTAGTAGAATTTTAATTCCTCTAAAACTGAAAAAACTAAACCATCCATGTCACAAATCTGGTTAAATAAAGAGTTAGATTTCTGGTTTAAAAATATTTTTATAATTTCCTGCCATAAGAATCAAATGAATTTGAAACACGCCGTGTATGAATTAAATAAGTTATATATTCCTGAGAATAATCAAATTATAAAGGTGCTGAGATACTTAGTTAGATCTTAATTGGATCAATGATGCAAGATGTTTTCTGTCTTCCTTCTCTGAAATTACAGAAGGACAAGATTTAAAAAATTCTCTTAATTGAACAGGTACCTCTAAAAACCACCCTGTTAATTCCACAAGCAGTAAGTAAACAGGTAGCTATGAAAAAAGCTGTATACAGGAAAATTATAGCAACCTATAAAAACGAAGTGATCTTTCAGTCTTGATGATGCCATGCCCAAGTGAGACAGAGTTGTAATGCTTTGTGAAGGTTTCAGACTTAAATATTTATTGCAGTTGTTTTATAGGAAAATAAAAATGTTATTGTAATACAAGATACTAACAGTTGTTAAATATCAAACATCCAAACTCCAGAGAGAGCGTTCATGCTCTAGCTTTTAGCAAATAGACAGAAGCAGTGTCATTTAATTCAGATTTTGAATTTTTGGTATTTATTAGTTTGCCTTGTCTCCTGATAACACCTTAATATCTTTGTTTGAGTTACTTTAATATTTTTATAGATTTCACAAGATTTAGTGAAGTTTACACATACTTTCCCCTTTATAAATTGTTTAGATTATCCATGATAAACTAATCAAGATTCACCAGCTCCAGGAATGAAAACTTTTGCTCATCTGTAGATTGTTTTAGTTATCTGTTTTTTACTGGAACAAGACTTAATCAACAGTTTTGAGAATAAACGTATTTTGGTCATACCTCAAGTTAGCCTCTATGTTAAAAGTAATATCATCTAAAAGCTCTCCACAGACACCTCAAAAGCAGAATTAAATCAATGGGGTAAGTTTTGCACCTTTCACCAGCTCTTCATGACAAAGGTTTCTTGCCTGAGCAATGGAGGTAAGATTTTTCCTGCTGTATTTTGAGATACGTATGTGAAATGCTATGTGTGCATCATCTATTTTTAAAACCTCACTAACAAGCCAAAGTGCAAAATTAAACCACAGTATCAACAAGATGGTGCAGAAGATGGCAGACTTAAAACAGTTAAATGTTTCAGCAATCTGCAACACTGACAAGCTCAAGCTCCATTAAAATGCAGAATAAAAGGTTTCATAATAACTACCTTAAATTGCAATAGTGATAATTTTTAGGTATCATGTGTTTATGCTGGCTCATTATTCTCATGAAGGCAAGGCAGAGCTCCCCTCTTAAGTACAGAGGGAACAACCTGCATGTGACCTGTTGGCAACTGTTAAAGTTGTCAGTCAGGCTCAGCTGCCTTAATAATTAAAACAAATACGTCAAAAAGAGGAAGTAATGTCTTCAGCTTTGATGAGTGTCACTATATCAGAATATATAGTTAGTATCTGACTCAAAGAACACCATACAGACCATGAAGACAAATATTTGGTCTTTTCGTGACGTATCATGAACAGCTCTGTTAAGAATCTATTATTTCAATTCTTTAAACTTCAAACTACAAATAAACTATTTTTAGCACATTACGTTGTTTCAAAATACAAAAGAGAAGCTAGCAAAAATACACCTTAAAATGAAATACCTGGTTTGCCAGAAAAAAGGCTAAATACTTTTGGACAAGGGACAGTGACAGTCTCTCCAATCTTCGCAGGACGCCAACAGGTGATGTTATCCCAAACTCCAACACATCCTGAAACAAAACCAGCAGTAACAGACTTGAAAGTTCAGTCTAGTCTGAATCACCCTGCTGTATTTACCTTGTAAAGACTTGGTGGAAGCTTTAGATGAGTAGTTCAAGAAAGATTGGACTCTTTCAAGAAAGGCACAAAGATGGTATTTTCTATGAAAATGCTAAGGGAATCGTAAGAGTCTGCTGATTAGCCAGCTCATCTTTAGGTCAGTATTGTTTGCAAAATGTCTCATTAGAACTATGTCATTTTGATGAGATGATGCCAAAAAAGGTGAGAAATATTAAAAAATACACTTCTGAGTATTAATACGGATTATTAACAAATCCAAAATTTTGAGAATCTCTTAATCACAGTTAAAATGAACTTTTTATCTGCAGTAATAGATAGATTGAACATCACAAAGAAATACTTTAGTTCATCGGACTCAGCATCATGTGACAGGAGCACATCATGACTGGAGAATTTTTGGAACAATTAGCATGGACTTACAAAATCACCTCTCCTAAACTAAATAATAGAGATTCAAACAAAAAAAAAGTTTCTGTATATTAATTTCAGGAGATTTTATAGGCATGTTTTATACTAGTAACAACTGTTACTAGTAGGTAGTAACTACTTGTTACGGCTTTGCCCATGCTGATGTCTATATAAATGTGGCTCAAAAGCCATATCTTGTGAATAAGCATAAATCTTCCTATAGCCCATTACGGGCACTTGGGTCAACCATGCTCTATTTGTTTAAAGATGTGTACTTATAATGTATGCCTTCTATGCTAAGTGAAGAGTTTTGAAGGTTTCTGAATATAAGACTTGTGAAGAATTATGAGGACAAAGAAGTAAGGAAATGTTACTCATGTTATCTCAGTTTGAGTTATATCCAAAAACCAAAAAATCACGTGCAAAATTCTGGGCATCTTTGTCTTCAAATAAGGCAACCGACAATTGACTATTTAAATACGTAATTAATGCTAACGAGAGAAATAAAACTTTTATCCTACCAGTATTATCACCATAAGATTATTAGAAAGTATTAAGGGACAGTTTGTTCCTTTCAGTACAGAACATGAAACTTGGATTAGGAACTGCTCACATTCCTGTATAATACTACGCTTCAGAATATTTATTGTATTAGCAATTCACTATTCATTTACTCTGTGCTAGTAAGCTTATGCCCAAAATCAAGCCACTTGAGTTAAATGAAGCTGGAAAAGGCATATTTAAAAGTTCTATAAGTTCTATATTTGTATTAAACCATATTAGTGCAATTAAACTTGGACAGCTTGTGTTGACATAAAGTGGCTAGCATTCTACTTTCAAAGTTTAAGTTACTTTCAAAGTACATGTAAACTAGGGAACCCAAGAATGTGTTACAGGACCAGCAGCTGGATTTGCCCCTGGACGTATGTCCCAGATGCAGCATGAAGGAGAGCCAGTGGCATAGCATTCCCATGGGCCTTGCTTTTCTTTGGAAGACATCTAAGTGTGACAGTTCGGAGGGAGCCTCTGTGCTGTACCAAGAACAGGGTTTGGAGATCAAAAAAGAAGATGAGAAGAGGATTATGGGGTAAATTCTGCATTTGGTCACCAATTCCATAGAGTCCTCTTTATGCAGTTTCCCAAGGTAATGCTATTCTCCAGAGGAGTCACTTGTTCATGGGGACTGGGTCTTTCCTCACTCCTCTTAGGACTGCACAGCACTAAATGCAGGATCTGTTTTATATTCAGAAAGATGATGCCAAAAATAAGGGATTACTAATGGGAACACTTCACAAAGTTTATCTTTGTGGGTAGTTAACATGTAATGCCTTATCCTCCACTGCCTTGTATGCTGTATCAACCTCCAAAGAGGTATGCAACAAATGTATTAAACGTTCATTACCTCACACACCCACCCATATTCACTTTAACGCCTTTTCCAGTCAAGCATCAAAAATCTCCAAAGATAGAGATATCACAACCTGTCTGGGCAACCTGCACACACACAACTTCCTCCATGAAGAATTTTTCTATGCATGTATTTGGATTTCCAAATTTGGATTTCTCTTGCTGCAGGTTGCTTCCTTTGCTTCCTGTTATGTTCTTGGTTTGTTTTTTTGTTGTTGTTTTTTTTTTTTTTCCCGTTCACATCTGAGGAGAGTCTGGTTCCATCCTCTCTATAAGTCCATTAGGTAGATGAAGACAGCAATCAGATCACTCTTCTCCAAGCTAAACAAAGCCACCTTTCAGTTAGTTGTTACATGCTGCATATTCCAGTGCCATCTCCATGTCCTCTGCTGAGCTGATTAATGGCTTTCCTGTACACAGGAGCCCAAAACTGGACACAGTACTCCGCTGAGATGCAGTCTCACAAGTGTTAAATAGAGACAGACAATTGCTTCTCTTGATCTACCAGTTTGCTAACGTAGCACAGTATACGGCTAAATCTCATCTCTGTAAGGGTGCACTGCTGACTCATGTTTAAATTAATGTATTTCTAAAGCAAACTCCTAAAATGGGTCAGAAGAACTTCATCCTAAAAAATGCTTATTTCTTCCCAAGAGAGCCTGAAGTTCTTAATCCAGTTGCAGAATCTAGACTGTAGGTATCTGTATTTACTCCAGTCAATCTCATCCTCATTTGCTTAATGCTGTGTGACTAACCTCAGCTTGTCAAATTCTCCAGTTACCTGAAGAGGACTAATTGTTTTGCTTCCTTTAGTAACTCTGACTCCTAGACCAACGTATCAGACTCCTTCTTTTAGCCCTACCTTAGGGTAAGGGAGACTTACTCAGGACTAGGAACTGTGAGAGTGACATTCTTTTTAGCTGTACTCCACAGTTGGCTGAGAAGTTCCTGTTCCGACTGACAATTCACTCTTTTCAGGTTTCTGGCCCTTATCTCTTGAATGAGTGTCTTTAGCAACTAAGAGCGTAATACTCTTTGAACTCCGCACACACTCCTATTTTCCCCAATGATCATGCAGAGTTTGTCCTTTCTAGTGTATCTGCCCCTACAACTGGTTCATACATTTCTTTAAGAATTAACTCATGAGCTTTATCTACGCTCTGTTTTACCTCTCTGCCTCGTACTCCCTTCTAGCACTTGTGGCTTTTCTTTTAGCATTAGTAATGATATCTCCGAGATGATGTTGACTTGGTCATCTGCGTATAACTTAAGAAGTTTACACCTGAGCAAGTCATCTTCATATCCTTTGAAGTCAATGGAACTTAAACACGCTTAAGTGCTTCCTGAGTTGGAACACTAGATCAAAATTAAGTCCAACTCTCTATGATACACCACCAGGGCTTATGCAAAGTAAAAGAATGTTTACTTCAGCCAATTCAGGTTGTGCTTCCTTCCCAATTGATTTTAAGCCAGAAACAACATCAACAATATGACATACAAGTAATCAGAAAGACAAAGAAACTATTTTCTTCATCTGTCAGCACGCAGAACTATAGTGACAAAATGAAACTCTTTTGGCTTCAATGGATGTACTGCCTAAGCCAGCACAAACAAGCCCTGGAGTACACAAGGATAATTAGCACCTTGTGTGACTTCAGATCTTTGTAGTCCATCCCCATTTCCACTAACAAGTGAGAGCTGAGGTGAGTCATTAAGGTGTTCATGCACACTCATAAAAGCTGATGACTTTCACAAATCTTCCCTTTTGTTCAATATACTCTCTGTAAGATGGTGGATTTGCCACAATAATCTGCAAACAGTTCAGAGTACCTTATAAATTTTTGCTATGCTGCTATATGGACTGGGCTAAGATTTTGCTAAAAAGGTAGCTGAACAATGTGGACTTCAGAGCTCCATTAGTACTTTTTCCACAAAAAACCACAAAACACTTATTCAAGTACACGAAATATTATACAGAAAAACTGAGGTCCATGTCCTATTCCCACCAAAATCAGTCAACACAATTTGAATCAGATCTCGAAGCTAGCTTGCAGGAAGGAAATCAGTATACGAGTTTTTGAGATTCAAAACATTGTAAGTCACTAATGCTTTCTGGAGAATGTATTTTTTGCCTCAGTTTTTCCTCAGTATTTTAGGACTTTACAGGCATCTATGGCACAGGAGAGAATGATACTTTTTCAGACTCCTTAAATCAAATAGATTGAATAACACAAAAGATGTATTTCCTACATCTAGACTACATTTAAATGCATCAACAATCATGAGAGTGAAACTTGAGTGGCTGTCATCAGAATTCCAAGAAGAGCATTAAGTCTCAATTTATGTATATTTACAGGGTTATTTATTACGGTACAGGAAATCTGAGAAAACTACTGAAATGTCCTGGAGGCATTTATAGTCACTGAATGATTACTGTGTGCTTCTGAAAACTGGCCCAGGGCTGAATGCTGAAATGATGGTGTTACTGGTGTGCTGCTAGGGGCTCCTAGAAGTACAACTGCTAAACAATGTGCACTTTTCTGGTCTTTCAAATCACACTTTTCCTCATTTCCCCCTCCTCCTATTCCTACATTTTTTTGACAATATTGCAGTCATATACCTTTTTCTTCTCTTAGCAAAACACACCCTTATACAGAGGTGGGGTACAATTAACAAGTCCATTCTTACTACACTTGCATCAATTTGTCCATCCCAACAATGTCTCTCTGTTGTACAGCACAAGCTTAACTGTGTAGAATTGAAACTAGCAATTAATTTCCCACTGATCTTGGAAATTCAAGATATTTCATAACTGGAGACCTTGGTGAGTTTCACAGGTCTTCAAGTAGATATTGCCCTTTACTTACTATAGTATCCTTTTACAACAATGACATATGCAATATTGTCAGAGTGACAAAGAATTATTCACTTCAGTCTAAGACACACGAAAATAGGCCAGATTAATTGCTCCCAACAATTGCCTGTTTCTCCCCAGTGAATACAGAGCAGCCCACAGTGCTATAAATACCTACACTGTTGAAAAATGAAGGTGCAATAAATGCTATGTTAAATGTGTTTCTTTCTGTACATAGAATATCTAACTTGATTAAGCTTGATATTCTCCTCTCTGCTCACTTACTCCCTACTACTCTGTGTCCAGCCATTAATTCATTCAGTGTTAGGATTTCTGAACTGTTACCTATCACTGCTGCATTTCATAAAATCATTATGTACACTCTTATTCTCTGGAAGTTTCACCCATCTCCCACCTATATAAGCCCGTTTCCTGCTGTCTCCAAAGAATCTTAATCAAGTAAGATGCAAAACATTTGTATTTTTAGCTTTAAATAAGGTTTTAAGATTAGTTCTAGTAACAATTTTACCAGTAATTCTATAGAAAATATCTCACATTTTAAACAAAACTTAAATTGCTCCAATGTTTATTTCATATGTCTGCAATTTTCTTTATTTATCATATTTTAAAATATATTCTAAGTACCCAAAAGTATTCTATTGTACATTTTTATCCTTTTATGTTCATTAATGAATTTATTCTCTATGTTTGCATCCTGCTTCAATAAATTCTGAAGCCTTGAACATTTTTGTTCTTTCACTCTGATATGTAGGCATATAAAACCAGTTCAGCTCTTGATCTGTCTTAGCTCCTAAACTTTTTCTGTGTATTTCTATTACTACACTCTTTACTTTCTTCTTTACCTATTAATAAAGCTAGCGAAGGCAAAAAAAATATAGGTTCTTCATCCCTATTTCTGTGGTGTCTAGAAGGTGGCTCCTGCACCCTTCATATAACAATCTCTTTTCAATCTCTTCATTTGCATCATTTATTTCTCTGGTGTGTCATTTGCAGCATATCCAAGGAAACAACCAATCTTCCCAGAAAATCTTTGCTCAATGACTCCCTCAAAAGTGTGGCCACGGTGTCACTCCTCAACTGCTCTTCCCTCCTGTTCCTCCAGATGATATTGCAGACGCTATTCTTAGCTAGTTTCAATGAGATCACTTACTTCATTTGAATGTTTGGTCTTTAATGCTTGTGATGCATTTGCAGATACTTCATAACGAAAGGAAATGTAACAGACTATAAACTACATTTTGTTTCTCAATTTTTTTCAGCTTACATAAGTATTGCCACCACATTCATCATCCTGCTATCTGAGATCCAGTCTTTCAGCAACAAGTTTGCTTATCTACAGGTGCTTCTTCATCTATAAAAATGTGTAACACTGGGTTTGTACTGAAAAGTTTTGTTTATATATACATTTTATCCATATATTAACCACTAGATGGCACTTCGCATTTGGATTTTAAAAATTGCCAATTCAAAGAGAGGTTTAGCATTTTTTAAACTGTCTAGGCATGCATGATACATGAAACAAAGAGAGAATGCTTTGAAAATCAGCCAGAAAGTTGTCAGCTAGTCTAGGGTTTATTTTTCGAACAGGGAAACATTTTGATTTTTATACTTCTGCTTTGTCAAGTTAAGTAATGTCACCTCTTAAGGGCAATGTTTTCTAGACTGTAGGTCTGAGTGCCACAGCATGTAATTTAGACCGCATGAGAATTTATGAACATATATGGACTGAAATTCTTTACGCATTTTCACACAAGTAATAAGAAAGAAAGGAAAAGGAGGTGCTAGAGAAATAGCAAGCTAGGAAACTGGAAGCAAAACTAATACACAGCAGAACTGCTTAAAGCAGTAATAAGAGTACAGACAGTAGCAAAACCACTGTTGCTCCAAACTACTTTGCTAAATTTATTTGCGGTCTACTTTTGTCAGAGCCCTGAGTGCACTGACAGGCCTTAATGGCCCTGAAAAGCCTCTCGCCCCTGCCCAGGGTCCCATCCAAGCTCAGGTCTGGGCCTTAAGTGATGTTGTGGATGCACCTGACTTCAGCTTCATCACAGCAGTGCCTGTGTCTGCCTCTGCCTAGGCCCCGACCAGCCACTATGGCCCTGCCTGCCCATCCCAGGGCTGTGTCCAACCCTGGTTCCCTGCACCAGATTGGATTCTGACCCTCCCAGTTGCAGGCTAATGTCCTCAGCTATCCCTACCCCAAGGAGCAGCCCGATGCCCGGGGCTGAGGCTGCCTTGGCTGGGACGGGCTCTGCCTGCCAGGCCCTGCCTGCCCTGGGACCCCCAAATCCCCACCGCAAGGAGCTGCCAGCCTACAATCGTGTGAAAATGAACACAGTGGCTGCAAAATGGTCAAGAAGCAGCTCCAATATGCCTATGTTGAACTAAAGCATTGCTACAAAATTGTGCAGTGTATACAAGCTCTGATTATTCAGAAATACTGAGGAAATGCGAATGTAAACTTTTTTAATCGCTCAACAAAAACTACTCATACACAGCAGACAGAATTTTGGAAATCTACAGTATATGTCAGATTTAACTAGTTAAACAGAATGATGAAACCAATAGAGTTTATTTCATATTCACCTAAAATGTTTGCAGTTGATAGGTTCTCAAAAGCCAGTCCTATTACTAGGAATGGCAAAAAATATTGTTATTGAGATTTCTAGGGAATTACTGGCTTTTCACTAAATGAAACATTTCAAAATAAACGCCTTATTTCCCTTCTGAAGAACAGTTTCCCATTACAGAATCAAAAATCTGTAAGCCTATTTTATATTTTAATGTAATTTACATATTTTTAAGGTTCTGTAAGGAAATATGGAAGTTGCCAGCTAAAAACTTTGAAAAAAAAGACTCTGAAAAAGAAAACACATTTCCATCTAAATTTTCCACTAAGTAAATCCTGCTTTCCAATTACTCAAAATGTTCTTTGGAGACAAGAGCATTAATTTTTGTCTCACTGGACAGCACTCTAATCTTACCATAAGAACATGTTTTTCTATTACACTGCAAAGATATTAATGGATGTACACTCAAAGCTGTAAGAGGAACCTTCATCCTTATTTTGCCCCAATTTAAACATACTGTATATTCTTCAAAAAATACCATTAAATGTTGATCTCTTCATATAAACCCCACCACAAAATATTAAGTGTCTCTGTAAAGTATTGGGATCATATATTTCTGTTAGTTTGTATTATGTCTAACCCATGTGCTACTTGTTGTATTAGCTGGAGCTTTTTTAGTGCTTTGGTATTCAAGGTTAAACTTTGGATGTCATGCAGAGTAGACTGCCATGGCCACAGTTGTCTTCATCAGGACTCAAGAGGAAAACTATGTGGGGCAGTCTTTCTTTCAGAATCTTCTGAGAAACACAATAAATTCACTTATGGCTGTGCACTTTCCTTTTTCGGGGCTCCAAATGCCATTTATTAACGTCTACTGCTGAATTTCTATTTACATTTTGGGGGAGTAGAAATTTCAGACCTTCAAAATTGTAGAATGTATCTGTAGCCACATGTTGCCTCTCTTCTTTCCAAAGAAGTTTGTTATTGTCACTCTTAGTAATTTATTATGTGAGATTTTTGAATGAGGCTGATCAGGGCATTTTTCTTGGTCTTCACCATTTATTTCCTATTGGTTATTTTTCAGTAGGCAACTCCTTTCATTCAAGGTTCTTTCTCACCTATTGCCCAGCCTCCTCAAAAGTTCTCTGCCCTCAAATAATTACATATAGCTTCCACAAAGCCCAGACATTGTCAACACCATGACGATGATCTGTTTTATGTGGTGTCATTAATGATGACACTTCAATTAATGGAAGCCAAAACCAGAAAAACATTCAAAGCAGCCCCTTCATCTCCCCTTGTAAAAAAACATGTGAACCAAAAAGTAGCAACATGTCTGTACTACAGCAAGAAAAGCAGCAGCACAGAGATTCAAGAAAGCTAAAGTTGTCCTGCCAAGGCCTACTGGTGCAGCATGAAAGGAAGTTCCGTGATCCTACTATCTCATTTAATTCTACCTTTAATGTGACCTGAGGTAACTCTAAGCAACACTGCAGTCTGAACTACTGACTCATTGAGGAGATGAACTACTGACAACCTTGAGGAGATTCCTTTACAGGCAGCAAAAGAAAGGCCTCATCCGGCTTTGTGTAAGTCTCCTATTTACTGATGTGGAGGGGACAGCGATCGTCAGGTTGGCTTAGTTACACTCACAGCCAGTCTTTTTGCACAATATAGAGAGAGGCGTGTGTATGTGTATATGTGGATTTGGAATGCAAAATAGGCGCCTTTCTAACTGGAGAAATAACCTTAACAGCAGAGGTTAGTTGGATAAATTAACTTTTGGACAACTTTGCCATGGGTCCAACATGCCAGCACTCTGAAGAGCTTTCAGAAAATTATGCTCAGTTTCATCCACAAGGTCATGAGCTTAGTGCTGGAATCACTGAGTAAAACTCTACTGGCAGTGTAATTCAGGAGGCTGGATTATATAGCAGCATTGGTCCCTCTTGCTTTAAATTTATGAATAAGTAAGAGTACCATTTTGGTAGTCCTGTCTGTTTTAATTTCCCATTACTAGCTGCATTACGAAGTCTCTGTTTGAGAGGTTTATAAAAATCTTTCCAAAGCCATTTCTCTTTCTGTCTACATCCCTTCCTCAAAGTTAAGATGTCATATCTAAAATTAAAAATGTTGTCTTGCATATGGGTCTCACAAAAACACATTTTGGAAAGCAAGAGCCAAAAAGACTCATTTAACTGTGCAGCGACTCAGTCCAAAGTGAATAAAAAACCCGGCATCACTTTTTCAGAATGAAATCTCCTTAGAACATCTTATAGTAGAACCTTGTTATAAATTCTACTGTCTGAGTTTTAACATTTTTGACCACAAGATTTCACTTTTCATTTAAAGGTGAATAGAAATGAGTCAATTACTTTATAAGGAAAAATTCTAAATACTGAATAAAGACAGAAATTTGCAGTGGGACAATTTTTATGTATTTTCAATCACTTTTATTGTGACCTTTCTATTTTTTGTAAGAAGACAAGATATGGGTAGTACGTAAAGAATAAATTAGTGTTTTTCCATATGGACCTCAAAATCCGTAGCTATTATGAGCTATTTAGAATCTAATTCATCTGCCCTCCAAAAATGCGTGTGCAAAAAAACCACCCTCTCCTAGGCTTCCAGCCAAGGTGCATCCATACCTCGGGTGTCCAATTACAGGACGAAAGAAGAAAACAAATGTGGCTAGAAGCTAGTGCAGTCTTCATACAATAAACAACTAGATTTGCTAGAGAGCACTACAGAAAGGAAGGCACTGCCACAGATCTTTGGAGAGTGACTTCCTTCCTTAAATGCGGTGTAATGCTCTCTACTACTGGAGAGTATGTGCTAATGCCTGAAAATCCCCCAAAAGGTGCCAAGGAGGAGGTGAGGATGTCTAACAGTTTGACGTTGGCAAATGAGCAGAACTTAGACAAACTGGGTCCAGTAGTTTTAACATAGCCTTAGCATTGTTCAAAGGATATTTACACAGTATTTATACAGTATTTCCTTGCAAAACACACTATTGCTTTATTAAACCATGAAGTAAGCAAGTCCTTCATAGACTTCACAGTCAATGACTTTAGGTGCACTACAAAAATTACTCAGTGAAATTCTTCAGCCCACATTATGAGGCAGCTCAGGTAAGATGATTGTAACATTACTTTATAATGTAAAAAAAACCAACACAAACACCAAAACAAATTGCCTTTAAATCTTTCCTTTATGTCTCCCTAACTGCGAGCTGAGAAGCATTAGATAAGGTATTCAATACATAATTGCCATCTAGATCAAAGAGAAACTGCCTGACCCATAAAATTTGGATCCTCCAAAATTCTGCAGCTGTGCATGGCAGCCAAATCCTGCAGCATGTTACATAGAGGTGCGAAGGCTTCTCAGGTGCCCAAGAAGTTAATGAAAAAATTCCCACTGATTTTGATAATGGAAGCCCAAGCCTCCAGTAGAAAATCTCAGTGAATCTTTATTTCCAAATTCTAGATAGGACCTTCACTAGACTTCATTATACCTTTTGTAAGGCAGGTAGCACATACCAAAGTTAGAAAAGCTTAACAAGGGCTGTATAACCATCTTTCCCATTAAGGAAAAAGTGAGATAGGATTTGTGAATTTATTGCAATGAATTATGTTTCAAATGTAGTACAAGTTTTAGGTGTGGAGCTAGGACTTGGATTAGTTCCATCTTGCCAATTTTCATTAGTAATTCTTCTTTATCAGCAGTCAGAGTACCACTGTGACACTCTGCAAGTCTCTGTTCAAAATCTTTGTACGAATAGAGAGGGTTTATTAGGAAAATAAGGACACATAGCGAATGGGTATTTTTGGAAATGCAAATGCATATATTTAACAAAGGCTCTTCTGAACAGGTTCTTCGTAAAGGTTGGTAAAGGTATCTATAACAAGAAGCATAGGATAAATTCTCCTATAACATTAAACATACAGTTTTTAAGGGTTCATTATCATAGGGGCTTTATTCCAGTCTCCTACAAAATGGAATATTCCCTTAGTTTCAGCCATGCATTCAATTAAATGTATAAATCCTTCCACTGCTGTTTTATCACTACCTGCAGGGCTGATTCAACACCATCAGATACACTGTCTCCTTTCAAGACACGAAGTTCTTCCACTGCAGTTTGCCTTCAGGAGGCACCCCTCTTCCAGTGAAAAGAGGCTGTGAAGAAAATACTGACATAAAACTTCTTTCTTCCCCGAGGGAACCCAAAATAAAACTGGTGTGCATCACAAGGGTATCCTTGGAGCAGCCCAGCATCTGGATCACAAAAGTGGATCTTGAAGAGAGCTTGACTTTCAAAGCCATATAATAGCTAACAGTGAATTTATTAATTCAGGATTTAATTCAGTAAGCTGGGCTACTAATTATTTCTCCATCTGGCTTCACACTAGTGTTACTTATGTATCAGCCGTTTCTCTTGCTTGGAGAGATATACATGTAAATTATTTACTGTTTTATAATTTTTCTAATTACTAATCTGGATTAATAAAAAGGAGAAATTATAGTAAAATACAAACTGCTGATGATCCTTTTAATTATTTTATTGTATACAAATTGATATTAGAGTATGCACTGAGGGAGTTACACATTTAAATCAAGAAGAGAGGTGGAGAAAGCATCATGAGTTGGGACTCATGTTTATGCTCAAAGGGCACTGCAGATGGCAGGTCCCTGTGGTACCATAATCATCGACAGAGCACATTCAGAACAGACTGAATATGAAAAAAACAAATACACTATGTATCACCTAGTTCAGCTAAAGGAGAACAACTGCACTGCCAGGGCTGTAGTATTCCAAGGAGCCCAGTTATTCTGCCTGGACTACCATAT
Organism: Cariama cristata; assembly: GCF_000690535.1. NCBI lineage: Eukaryota > Metazoa > Chordata > Aves > Cariamiformes > Cariamidae > Cariama > Cariama cristata. The sequence goes on along the minus strand of NW_009620509.1, from coordinate 4,058 downwards.
CAAAAGGCAGGACAACGATGAGGCTCAGGGCTTTGTAGAACTAATTTGAAATGAAATACTTCCAGCCACTTAAAGATCATTTAACAACAGAAATCTAATTATTAGTTTTAGATGTGACATTACTTTGTAAAAATCAAAATTGTATTTTGAACTGAAAAATGTTCAGTTGCCTTTAGATCTAAAATTTCTTTCCCCTTTATCTAAGTCTCATTGAAAGTCCATCCTTCCTTTCAGTATTTTACATGTTACCAGAGGACTGCTGGGCAGAAAATGTATGCAAATGAAGCACTCCCAAGAAGCACCCTTACCTTTTCACCAGTAGATATGTAGAGACTGCTTTCTGCTCACAAATTCTGGCATACAGTTTACAAAAGATAACTCATCATAAAACATTAATACCTTTGTCATAAAAAAATTTAATAATTATACACTTCCATCTTCCCTAAAAAGCAAAAAACTTTTAACCAAGTTCTGCCCTCGCTACTTTAATGTTACAGATTTGCTTTTCATTTGGCTGTCTGGATTTATCTGTTGCCTTTGTATTCTGCTTGTTGAACAAATGGCTTTATCAGCAGGTCTAACTTACAAGAAAAATGTCATTTTTTTCATAATCTCATGTTCTACTCATGAAAGTGTAGCAAGGAAATCTAGTAAAATCTAAAATTGAAAAATAGTAAACTACATCTCCTCTTCCTTCTTTCTTCTATCAAATTACAATTGGCCATATCTGTATCTATCTATATATATATATATCCTCCCATGCAAAGATAAAACAAAAACAATAAAGTAACAGAGAGAATTTGTTTTTTGAATGTAACACTACTGTCCAGTTTTTCCTTTGCATGACTCTGTGGTACTCTGGGTGTGAATCTGATCTGTCTGAAACATCTTCTGCTTGGGAAACCCAGAGATCTTTCCTGCCACTAGTACTTCACTTTCAATCATAGCTAGAGACAGATGCTCGGATCCAAGGCTTTCAACTTTTCCTCAGACGTGTTCTTTCTGCTGGTCCTGTCATCACCAGCCTGTAGCTTCTCTGCCAGTCAGAAAATACTAGCAGCAACAGCTTAAAACATGAGAATGCATTTGCTCCCATCCAGTGTCCCACCCACTGCATGCCTAGCACCTGGCACACCTCTCACAACACGCTTGCTGCAGCTGTACTTTTAATGCTAAATCTGCATAAATTCTAAAATACATAAAATTATAACCACAGTAGAGACAAATATGGCAACTGCAACCACAACAGCAAAGAAAGTAAAGGGAGAAAATCTTGAATACTCCAGTTGTCTCTACATTACAGCTTATCTTTTCTTACCTTTGTAGTCCACTGTCTTTGCATTCTTTAGAATTTCCATGCACCTTGCTTCCTCCTTGTGAATCTCCAGATGAAATCTGCATTCTGGATGGACACCATTCACCTGTGTCAAATTAACAAACAGACCAGGGTCTTGAAACAGGAATTAGAACGTTTTATGAAGGATCAAACTACCAATAATGAAAGCCACAACTTTAACTGGCACTGGTTTTGCCCAAGTATGTGCTAGGTACTTTACAGACACAGTCATTGCCTGTTTTAGCTTCTCACACAATGACTTTTCAAAACAAAATGTTGAAATAATCTACTAGAGCTCCTTCCTTCACTGGCTCCTTCCTGTAGCATTTCAAGGCCAATTGTCACTTACAAGAAAATATTTAGCTTTCTAGTGCATTCACCAATATTGTTTCATGAGACTTTCCTCCACAAAAACTGTGAGTTAAACTGAAGCAGGAAACTAAACACATTTGCTATTTTTGCTTTTGTAGTAAGTTGGGAAGCTGAAAGTTTAATACGAATCACAGAACATGAAAACTGGTCAAACTGCCTTCTCTTTGACATGGTGAGTTTTCTTCCCTTTTCCACCATGTATATTTTATATCCTGAAGGCCCCAGAGCATGATTATTTAACTCAAGCAAGTGCTACACAGGAAGACAACCCCACTCCTTTAAAAATGAAAGCACTATTGCCTTTACTCATTTATTGCCCTGCCTCCAGTTCCTTGGTTTTTCAGAAAGGGTTATTTATGTCCACAGGAGGAGACAGGGATGTAGCAGTACTGTTGTACTGAAGTCAGTTGGATTCAGAGAGGCAGACAGAGCCTAACAGAGAAACATGCGGAATCCGTAAGAGACTGCATGGGAGAAATGACTGTAGTAGATAACAAATAGGAAAGTAGGAAATGTCACTGGAGCTGAAGGGACAGTGAGATTAGCTCAAATGAAATAACATCATAATGAAATAAAATGTGAATATGCAGTACTTCAGTCAACCCCACACCTGTAGTTACCAAGGACAGGGTGGTCTCTCTCCAAGTTTCTCTCTCTCTTACTTTTTTAGGAGACATTTAGTAACAGAATCTGATAACAATCTCTGATTCATGAGACAATTTTTTTTTTTTAAATGGCAATATTTAATTAATTGAGCTGTGATCATGGATCTAGAACCTAGGACCCAGAGTTAGGACTGAGAACCTGGTTATTCTGCGGCCTCCTTTCGGCTAAGTCACTTGCACAGCTTTTAGAAATACAGCGTAATAGCCATAAGCATAACAGCAGGAGCTGTTATGAAAACTCATGAAAATCTGTCTCTTCTCCAAATGTCTCATTTTACCATCTACATCAGAACCTTACTTTCTTTTCCTCATCTTGTCTCTATACTGACTATTTAAATTATATGTTTTCAGGGCAGATTTTTTATTTTCTTTTTAAAGTTGATTTGTACAGATCCCTATCATAAAGCAGGATTTCTAACACTTAAAATAGAAAGTTCAGTGTTATATTGAAAATATCTGCGTTTTGTTACGTGTTATCTACTTTCCAGATAGCTTGCATGTAAAATAAAGTCCCATGTATACATAATGTTTTTAATTACATTTTCCTTTCACGTAACAGATTTTGAATTATTTTTTTTTTCAATTGTAAACATTCGGTAACTGAGAGTAGGTCTCTTACTCATCAAAAAGCGTTATAATTACTGAGTCTTGGAAAGGCAGGTTCCAGTAAATTGAACTGTTAACTAAATGAGGGACAAATCAAAGCTGCTACTGCAATTAAGAAACCTGCTGAATATGTGACTTCTCTCTTTTGTATTTCTGAAAGAACTGCAAGTTTCTCAGTATCAGTGATCTAACAGCAAAGGTTACTTTGAGAACATCAATTTGTTAGTACCCAAAGGTAACATTATTTTTCAAACCTTGGACGCATGCCAAACTGTAATATACTTTGTTCTAATACATACACCTGTTTCATTCAAATGTACTTCACCAAGCTAAAGAGATTTAGGTTTCAAGACGTGGCATTGACCACATCCTGGAACACATCAAGAACCCCAAAATGGATTGTGAGGGCATTCACCACCTTTCAGGGCTACTGCTTATCCATCTTTCCCTCTGCTTTACCAAGGGCAGGCTTTCCTTTGTAATCACTGAACACAGAACCATGTGCGCTGTGTTGCGCATTGTAAGGGTACACAGCTGGAAACACAGCTGAGGAGTTTCTCTGCGTTTTTAGTGGCTTAACAATTTTTAAGGCATCCAGAACAGCACTTTGACTGGAAAAACGTTTCTTCCGACAAGCAGCTTACATTTACCTTCAGCATGGTTTCCCGACTTTTGGTGGAAATTATATTTTAAAATTTACAGTAACAAAAAATGGAAAGATCTAGAGGGCAGATTTTTTTAATTTTTGTAGATCATGTTTCCAGCAGTATGATAGACTTTTACAAACAACGGAAGAAACGCTTAAATATACAAAGATGTTAAAAGCAGATGCCCTAAACTTGAAGATTTTACTATTCTGAATCCTTTGTACGTTGTTACCCGGTTGCACGTATTAAAGAGAAATGAATCATGCAGGTTTTTCCCCCACATGATGATTGCCAGCGACCCTCTAGACCGTACCAGGGCAGCGCTCTGCAAAAACTCTTCGCAAACTCGTGGTGGCCACCGGCTGCCGGGGAAACTACCGGAGAACAAGTGACACGGCGGCGAACGGCCCGGCGCCGGTCCCCCTCGGCGCC